>NC_045748.1:5000688-5035966 GCF_008692095.1 Etheostoma spectabile | reverse complement strand
GGATTCCATTCACTACGCTAAGCTAAGCTAGCAGCGGCGCTGCCGGCCTAAGACAATGCATGCACTGGGACAAAAATGCATTTGCCCACCTATATAAATATGTACAAGATGGTGAATTAAATTAAATTAAAAATATTTTTAACAAACGGAGGTGTATTCTTTTAACAGATTTCATATTACCTGCTTACAATAACAGAGTCAGTATTATCCTGAATTAACATTAAGTTTACTTTATGGCATCCCTATTAGGCAGCTCCAATAGTGTTTTTTAACATCAACAACACCATATTCAGAATTTGAAACATGTTAAACATCTAGATAATAAAGTTGGAACATGTCTATTATATACATGATATTTGGTATACTTTGGTATTTACACTATTGCACTGTATTAATTGCATATTTAACCTACACCTTACAATGGGTGACATGGAATGAAACAGAATCAAAAGTGTTAAAAATTAGAAGTGTAGGGAATAGCTTCATCATGAATGGTATTTCAGCACCATGGACAGAGACACAGTCTGAGTTCAGTGTTTCAGAACAGAGCGATAGAGCTGAGGTGAATCTTTCAGCACCATGGACAGAGACTGTGCAGACTTTGACGTGTTAGGTTATGTTAGGTTCAACATGTCAAAGAATAGGTCCACATTTATTTCAAGTGTTGGGGTTAGTACAGACAGCATGGGCATGTGCATATTGTTTAAAAGCCTTTAACAAAAGTTACCTTATCCTTTAGTTTGACTGCTGTACGTATATCACCCTACCAATGATGTAATGTACAAATTAACGCGAGGAAAGGCAACATAGCAAGTGTTAGGTTCAAAGCCTCAAGTAAAAAATACTCACGGACACACACTTGATTTTTTTTGTTTGCAAAGGGGAATGAGTACTGAAATCATTTAGCAGTCTTCCAAAGCACTCATCCCTTGCTCTGCCGTTTTATTGAGTGGGTGTGAACATAAAGTTGTTTTACATAAATAGGTGTAGTATATCGTTGTTTTACATAAATATGGGTTAGTATATCATTGTTTTACATAAATATGGGTTAAAATTTCATATTCTTTGCTTTACTATTGGTTGAGCTGTAGCTTGGTGTAATAGGCAGGTTTAGGGTTTAACATAGTTCACCAAAGTTGAATAAAGGAACAATATGCTTCTTTCACACAGTCACAGCTGCAAGTTTATCTTATCTTACTCCGCTAGCTCAACACTGTGTGTCACCTGTGTCTAACTTTCCTTGTCTCAAAGCTTTTCTTCATTTTCAAGGTTTTACATATTCACATGATAACTCTTTCCCAGTATAACCTGGTTCAGTTCCCACAACAAGATTGTAAACCAGCTGCAGAGTTAGTTTTCACTTTTGGGATGATGCAACTCTGACCGTACAGCAGAGGCTAAAGAATGATAGTAGTCCAGACATACTGTCTCAGAATCCGTGTTGGATCTGTCCAGCGCCTCGTCAAATACTTTAGTGCGACACAGAAGACCATGCTGTGGATTGTATTAAACAGAGTGGTATTGATGTCTAATTTACACTTGTTCCATGGGTGTGTACATGCAAGGTTTATTCTAATTACATAATTATAATGAACTACTATTACATTTAGAGACTTAATATCAGCTGTGTATTAGGATAATTTATGGGGGGAAATCAGATAAATACTCAGTTGTAATTAATGAAAACCCTGAAGGGATTACTGCGAGCCCTGGAGAGGGGGTAGGCAAAGATCCAGTGAGCTAGAAGATTTATGTGCATTGAAATACTTTCATCCTCCAACCATTTTACATTAAGTACTACAAGTGAATAAGTAAAACCGGAATGTATCAGGTGATTACAAGCTATATGCAGTTATAAATGCCAAATTTATTCTTGACATGTTAAATCAAGTGTGCTCTCACCATGACAACAGCAGATGGTAGTGTTGCTTAAAAAGTGAAGCAGGTCAGCTGGATTTAGGCTGAGACTCTGACTCTGCTTTAGATTATGTTAATAGCTTTACATACAATCTCTATTTTCTCTTACAGCAGGGAGGCCAGCTACAGATTGATACCCTTAGAGCAAAAAGGTGCTCTTTATTTTGCTCAAGGACACTTCAACGGGTTGTTTGCCATGCAAGTGTTTCCTGGAGCGTACAGTTTGGCTTTATATCTTTAAACATCACTCTGCTGCACCTGATCATTTTCAGTGAAGATGTGGAGTCCATAAACACATAATGTCACAACATAACCTCCTCCTCTTTACTTCCCGTAAATCTTTCCCAATTTGTAGAGATATCGGTCATAGCTGTGTAACAGCTGTGCCAGCCCACATAATGGATAATTAAAACAATAAAAGACTCAAATTGATACATGCCATGCTGTTCAAAAACTGTAATATCATGAGCAGGCTGGTAGTCTCCCATTCTGATGCTGTAAGCAAGTATGTTTGTGCCTAAACAAGTAAGCAGGCAGTAGAATGAGAAGCAGGAGCAGTTGATGTGACATGGTGATAATACAAAAGCAACAGAATAAGAATTAGTTCAGTTAAGGCCCACTGATTTATCAACAATTAAGAAAAGGAGCTTTTTGTGTTTTAATTAAATAGTTTGATAATAGTTTTGACATTCCACACACACACACACACACACACACACACACACACACACACACACACACACCACACCCACACACACACACACAAATAGGGGCACACAAGGTTTACCAATTACGATTGAGACTTGGATATAGTGTTAGTGGTAGTTTTAGGGTTGAGATTGGGGTAAAGGTGGTATTAGGCACCAAGTCATGATTGTTGCGGGTAGGTTTGGGGGATAGAAAACTATCAACGAGGGTCTTCACAAGCATAGGAGCAAGCAAGGACAATCCTGTGTGTGTGTTCATAATTAAATTATACTAATCTGAGCCCCAATTGCCATATGAGTCAGATGGTAAGGATTGCTAAGCACACAGTAGGCTACTTTACGTTTTATTTCCTTCCAGTAAGCCACTGGTTTTAGTTTATTTCAGCAGGATATGAAAATCAATTTGCAGAGGCTCTTGGTGTCAAGAATGAGTCTTGCGTGGTCCACTGCCCGCATACTCAGAACAAATATACAGCTAAGCATACATGTTTAAAAAATATGCTAGGTCACTTTATTTTATAAGTCACAGCCCTATTAACCTTTCTGAAATCACACAAACACTTTTTCACATTTTGTTCAAATAAAGAGTCTTACAGCTCTTCAAAGATGGCAAAAGTACTCACTTCCTGTACTCAAGTAGAAGTACAGATAATTGTGTTAAAAAATACTCTTATAAAAGTGAAAGTACTGATTTAAGTTATTTACTCAAGTGTGCTCAAATATGGCTTCCTGAAAGAAAATAAAGGATAAAATATGAATTCCTGAACAGACGTTAATTAAGCAGTTCCCCATACTTTAGAGTTACATCCAACAACCACTATGTGGCAAATTGTAGCGGTGCGTCAAGTGCAACGTACATATATTCCCATCCAATTAGATTAAATTTGGTATTGACGACACGAAAAATAATAGCGGTAACTAAAATTATTTAAAGTACAGCAACAAGCCAATTTTGTACAATGTAAGGAGTAGAAAGTACAAAATTTGTGTTAAAAAGTAAGGCGTAAAAGTAAAAAGTTGGCACAAAAAAAAATAATAAAAAAAATAATCTGAAAAATCTACTTGAGTAGAGTAACAAAATATTTGTACTTCGTTACTTCCCATCTCTGCATCTCTTTAATCCATGGCAGTATGTAGCCTATAGCCTGCTGATTTTATCTCATTTACTCTGGTGACTCTCTTCTGTTCCAGCTGCGGTATCTAATTGAAGTGATTTTGTCACAGTCACACACACACACACACACACACACACGCACACACGCACACCACAATGTCACATGGCAGATCAGCTGGTTCCATTTTGTATCAATGTATGTATGCACACCAGATTGCTGGTGCTCATTGCATGAAATCGCACATCAAAATGTGTTGCTGATGCATCATTCTACACTGTTTTTAAAATCAACAGGTACATTAAAAAAAAAGTGTTCACACATTAATTAGGCCACATTTTTCCCCTCTCTTCTTAGAACTCCCTCAGGGCTGTTTGTTCCTGCCTGCCCAGATAAGAAATTTGGATTTAAAAAAAATCCGAACTTGAAAAACAAACAAAAAAAAACCTAAAACCTAGGCCTATTAATACCGGTTTAACTAAAACAAATATTTTTGCTTCACACAACTTTCACAGGTAGACTATAGGGATTAATTGAGTAGTACTAGTAGTTACTTAGGTTCAATAGATTCTTGATTTGGATAGTGTTGAACTGAGGAAAAGAACAAACATGTCAGTTTTGGCAGCTGATATTGTTGATGTAGTAGAAAACTGAAGGGGATGGTAACAAAGCTGTTTTCTCTCTATTGTCCAGCCACTTTGAGAGAGAGGATGGAACTGACCTCATTTAGGAAATGTTGGTTTATATTCTTGTTTTAAAGCTACATACAAAATAATACCTGCAGCTGAAAAGAGTGTGAGGACAGTGAAAAAGGTTACGGACATTAAATGTTCAATCCAACACTTTAATATAATTTTGCGGGCTGTTGTTCTTAGCCGCTTAGCTATGCTAGCCCCGGTGTTTCCAAATCCTAGCCACATTATCTCCTGTCACGTCATGCTTCGGCTTAGACCATACCAGGGACATTAGCCAAATGGTTTTTGCCCGACTGCACCATCAGCCTTAACAACTTTAACTGGAATGTACCATCCACTCAGGTAAGCACAGGGTGGGCTAGCCTAAACTTCTATAAAGCATTCAATTGGAACACAAAAACAAAGAATCAATTTAAGATTTCTCAGTTAGGTAACTGCTTACATAAAAAATGAACTATGGACTCAGACACATGTGACTTCACCAACTCAGGTATAAATTCATCTACTAGAGAACTATTTCACCCTTCCTTCTCCACTTGACCGCGCCCATATTGCTTTGTGAACCTAATGATGCACACTTGTTTTCACTATCACTAAATGAACTGCACCCACATCACCAAAGAACAACCACAACTGACACCTTTAGAAATGAAATGACACAACGTAAACCAGGCTATGCTTTGTTATTTGAACAGCTTGACTGATTAATTGAAATAATAAATTAGAATTCATGTTTAAAATCTAGATGAAAATACTGGAGCACGTGAGTAAGTGAAAATATTTTAAATGTGTGTGCTGGACACAGTTTTTTTGTTGTTGAATACACCATTTGGTTTTGTTACATCATTTAGTCTGGCCTTGCCTTTTTATTTCTCACCCATTTTTGTCCCATTTTCAGAGCAATTTTAACTTTTATCACACTACGTCGTGTCAGATCTTGTTTCTCTGCTGATTTTAATTTCTTGTTGAATGACTAAACATTTTGCATGCAGTGACATTAACTTTCATCAACAGTGATCTAACCTACATGCTATTTTTGCAAGTAGTTATGCTACCATGTATTGCTATCAATACATGTGAGCAACATTTTTGTAGCCACTTTCACTTAAATATTCAAAAAATATACAATACACAATGTTGTGTTTTGTCAGGTTTTTTTTATCTTTCTATTGGACTACATACTAACTGTTGAGGCAGATCTGGCTAATGTCACTGATTTTTTTAGAAGAAAATCCATTTCCATCAACCTTTACCACATTTTATTTATTATATTTAATGATACATCAGCTATCCCCCCTCGGCCAAGTATAAAAAGTTTTTTGCAGTTTTTAAAAACTATTTTTTTCTGAAAAGAAATTGAATTTCTGCAAAGCACATAAAAAGTGGATAGCAGTGCAAATGAAACTTATTAGACACACACACACTCAACTAAAACTTTAAACTACTTCCAGTGAAGCAATCTCAGTTTCTTCATAAAGATTAATATTGATTGCAGGTTTTGTTAAAATATACGGTTGAACAGTGAAGGTGTGCATAGTTTACAGGCTGAGAGATTCTTTGAGGGCATGGACATTTGTGAGACAGTATCAGTGTGTTTGTGTGTGTATGTATCGCCATTTTTATGTACTGTGACAGACCTCATTCATTCATGTCAATATTTATCCAGTCCTCCAGGCTCACAGTGGATCATCTTCTCATCTATTTCATCATTCCTTCGAGACTCAGTGTAAGCCTGAGCGTGTCTCCTGTGTATGTGTGTCTCCTGTGTGTGTATGTGTTGTGTGTGTGTGTATACACACAGAGGATATATGTTTTTGTCGTTGCACAGATAGCAAGGAAGTGTGTGTTTGTTTTTTTGTGTAATCCCTGTGTATCTCATCACTGGCAGAGGAAGAAGGGAAGTTTTGCCAAATTCTTGTTGCTCGTCCTTTCCAGCATCATTCTGGTAGAGAAGTGTTTTCCCAATGGAGATAATGAAGCCAAATGTGCTTTATGAGATCTGATTAGTACAAAATTGCATATCCTTGCTGTAACAACATGTTCTGCAAAGTTACAGTAGGCAAGTTATTTCAATCTTTTATATGCTATGGCAAAACCTGAGGCAGTGGTTTACGGTGATGCTGTATATCATATGGCGTTCATGGTGCTTTGTTCTCCCATCACAGAAGCTCCAGCAGATTGTGGAGTGCTAATTATTTTTTGAAAAAGAATAACAGTAGGTCAATATGGCTTGGGTCATATTATCATTTAAAGATGTGTTGTGGTTCATTTTGAGAAAATAAAAAAAATAAATGTTTAATGAAATCTTAATAACAAAAGACAAAAATGATCTACAAGGGCCTTTTATAATTTTCTGATGTAATTGTAAAAAGGAATGCTATTTTAAAAGGTAATCTGCCTTCTCAATTATGTTTCAAGGGAACGTATTTTGTCCCTTGTTACATGTTTGTTGGACATATTACAAGTATGTTTCTAATCAAAGTCTGCGATCAAAATCTGCGTATGGAGGTTGGTGAGTGTCGATAGGTCAAATAAACACAAGACTTTCACCCTGGAGGCCGATGTTTGTGTCCCTTGTAAATCAAAAATTCAACACAGGCGTACTTATGTGATGCAAGTTACGTATCATACGTAATAATTATTTGTTTTCTTCAAAACGTAATTGACAATGCAGTTTAGTTGAATGAACACTCTACTTTTAAACCATGCTCACCATTTTGGTTTAGTAGGCTGGCGTGAGTATATGTTTAATTAGCACTGTGCAATTCAAAGTATAGCTGAGGCTGATGTGAATTTTTTTAATTTTGGCCGCTATTGTTAAAAATGACAAACCACCCAAAAAGACAACAACCAACTAAGAGCACGGCAATGCATTTAGTAGTTGTTGAGACATTTCACTAAAACCAAAACAAAGCAACCTACAAAAGGATAAAGTTAAAAAAAACACCAACTTTTCTATCACGCGGGCATTCTACTGTCAATACCACTGGTCCAATCAAGCAATTCTGATATGCTGACCTTTTAGGTCAACCGCGGTTGTGACAGTCAAGCTGATATGAGTAAAAAGGATTTGTTGAAAAATGTTAAAGCAGAACTTTACATCTCTCCTCCTTTCTCCTTGCTGAGAAGAGAGAGTGAGAGACATACAGACAGAGCTAACAGCTCAGTGGACTCCAATTAGAGGGAGGCGTGCGCGAGCCTCTATCCTGCTAATCTGTTACCTCGCTGGGTGTTATGGTGCTATGGATCCTAACGATAAAGAGTGATGCGAGGGCAAGAGGGAGGCAACAGAGCATGAGATACGGGGAGAAACGGAAGACAGAAGGGTGTGGCAGCGGGATGTCAGGACACCACAGAGTGACCTTATTTGAATTTGAAAGAAAATAATTTGCAACATCCACCTTCCACAAGCTACAGCCTCAGAAATGATCATAGTCGTGTCATGTCCTCTATGGCACGATCTCAGTAACAATTTAATGATATAAAAGGTTGTTCATCTCAGGGCTTTTGGATTGCCTTATATTGTAGGATGTCCCTGCAATTTGTTACAGTTTATAGCCTCAGTGCCTTTTTTCATGAGAATCTGACACAGCACCCTCCCACTCCATCTATGCACCCTGACTCGATCCACCATGCTTCCTTTGAATTTAGCTCACCACTTCAACCCACAGCTCTGACATATCATTACCTTACAAAGTGGCTGTAGCTTTCGTGTTAGCAAACATTTGCCCACATCCAGTCAAACACAACAGTACTGTAGAATTCATTTGGAGTTGTGTTTCTGGAAATCTGTTTGTTCTGGGTTCCTCTCCACCAACTCCTGCATTTTGCATGGACCTTTATATTGCTAGATGTTGGGTTTTCTTTCACTGCTAGTTGCTAACTTTGTCTGCTGTACCAGCCCTGTTTACTAAATATTATATTCCCATACAACTAAACTGCATTCTCAAGTATGTTTTGTGGTCAAACATATTTTGTCCCAGGTTACGTTTGTTTTTTTAGGTATCACAAACATGTCTCCATTCAAAGTCTGCATAAAGAGGAGGTGGGCATGGATGAATGGGTCAAACAAACACAGGACTTTTACCCTGAAGACCACTGTTTGTTACCACATGTTTAAAACGGCAACTGTTTCACAACATGCACCTGCTGCTGGTCAATTACATTTCCCTTGACATGATAATTGTAATAGTAATTGAGAATGCAGTTTAGTTGTATGGAAAAATATTTATTTAATGTTTTAGGAGACATGGTTGTCTGTTCAGGTCTCTGCTTCTGCTGGAAACACCATTTGTGAGAGCAGAACCTTGGGGGGGATTTAACCAAAATAATTAGGTCTAATAGGCTAAAATGATTTGTTGTTTCAATGTTGGGTGATCCTTCTTACGAGTGATCCTTTTAAAATTTCCCAGAGTAATTGACAAAGTTTAATAATAATTATATGTTTATACATGTATCTTTACAATTGTAGCAGCTTGTGATCTTTCTGGCTGACTTTTTAAAGCAGAGGTATCACGTAGGAAGCAATACATTTTCAGACATTGTTTTTGTTTAATGTATTGGAATCATCAGGACAATGGTAATAGTAGATACACAGCAGGCGTTGGTATAATTTTCTTCATTTGAGAGAAGATAGGAAAGATGATTCAGAACCAGTCAAAATGAGAAAGAGACAGAAATAGGTCAAAGACAAAAGGGAGTGTTGGTTGATAAGCCTTTCCTATAATGAAAACAAGGGATTCAGCGATGGAGTTTTTGTGGGACCAAATCCAATGTTAGGACCATGTCCAAAAGTGGTGTTGCTGTGTAAGGTGATCTCTTATAATGGAGCAATGTAATAGCCAGGTAGTCTGCTTTCACTATATCTAACCCTGAGACTTGGGACTGCAGAGAAATTTCAGAGAGCCTTTAAGAGAAATAAGGCCAAGTGAGGGTTAGCTCTGTCAGGCCATCCAAAAAGATCACTCCTAAGAAAAATTGGAGAGAGGGTACAAGAGATTTATCTATTGATCTGAGAAGGAAACTTAACAGCTGTGAACTTGAAATCTAACTTCCCTTGTGTGCACCACTTGTGCATCTTCTTTAAATCTCTGACCAACCACAAGTTAGCTCTGCCTTAGAGCACCATTTTAAATCAGATAAGAAGCAGCGTTCAAATGAAGCTGACAACTTTCTCAGTTAGCTCCTGCAACCATGCAGCAATGGTATCATGGAGATAGACAGAAATGTGTTTATTCTTAACATGGGGGAGGCTCTTCAGTCAGCAAAAAGTATGATTAAAATGCAACCCAAACTTGATTAATAAAACGGCACCGCTGCTATCACCTTACCGCTCGGAAAAGTCGAGGAGAACCCAATCGGTGTACTATCTGTACAATCTAAATTAACTTTTTTTAAATCAAACTTTCTTGCATGCATAATTATATTTTGGCAAATTGTTTCTGCCGCAGAACTCAATTTTAAATCAAACCAGCGGCAGACTTCAAACATCAAACACGTTCCCAGTTTAGTCCCAGGGTCTTGCACGGCTGGGGTTAGGAAAATGAACAAAGAGCAATGGTTTTCATGACATAGGGAGACTCTCCAGTGTGAGAAAGAAAAATGAAACACTTTGAAAACAAGACAAACAAGACCCCAGCGGTAGTGTTAAAAATGTGCAAAAGACAGAAAAACTGGTGTGGGCCTATTGATGACTGTTGGTGTGGAACAGCCATTTTTAAATGAACAACAGAGGGAAGTAAGATACTTTTAAATATAATTTGTGATGCATACACAGATAACAGGTACCATTAATAACAAGGAGTCTGCAAAATTAATTCCTCCACTGGCACTTGAGCAAGGCATGATGTTTTGAATAAACATTCTTTGGGTAAATAGGATGCAGAAACATTTCAACCACATGTCTTTGGAAATGAGTGTGAACATCGTTGTCCTATTATCCTTTGTGTTCTTTTGTATTAGACTGCTGATTGACCACTTTGCACTGTGGGAGCCACGATTACAATGTTAGCTCCTGGACCACACTGCTTGTTTGTTGGCGATGTTGCTTCTTGAGTTGTTTTATAAAAATGTGTTGTATATTTATTGCAATAGTATTGAGCCGTTTCCTTTTCATAATATAATATGCAAGAGAATGGTATTGAGCTGTTTCCTTTTCATTATGTGATATGCAAGAGAGTGGAAGGATTTTGCAGGGCAACAGAAAAATACATTGAGGAAAACTTCAGTTAAAAATGGAATACAGACATTTTGAAGTACTGAAGGTATTTTTAAATGTTTGTTGATTAACTAGAAGTTATATCTGCACGAATATTCATTGATGGTGTAATGTCATATTTTGGAGGGAGGTCTATTTGGGAGGAAAGTCTCTGCAAATTGGGGTTTATTGTTTGTAAGAAGGAGGCCTTTACCAGAGAAAATACTTTTACAGCTTTAATTAACTTCATACAATTCACAAAATCAATTAAATGACATTTTATTTATAGTATCAAATCGTCACAAGATGTCATAAGGCTCAAAGAATGCAGAGCCAAATGGACAGGTAGTGTTGAGCTTGAAGATTTAATAATATAAAGTCCACACAAACAAAAGAAGTCCTGAACGCAGCAGGCAAAATCCCTCTAGAATGCAGAAAGCAAAATAACAGGATACCTAAAGCTGGTACACATAGACAACGGGGTAGCCTTCACAAACACCCAAAATAAAACAATGACCTGACAAAAGACAATGAAACACAGAGACTACATACAGGAGGTAATGGAGAAACAAGAGACAGGTGACACTAGGGCTGGAACCAGGTGAAAGACATCAGACAATCACAAAAGCTGTAAAACCAAAAGACAGAAAACGAAACAAGACAACCAAAATAAAAATAGGAAATAGAAACATATGCAACACTAACACAAGAGCTAGCTCAAGACACTTTACAAATAGAGTAGCTCTAGACCACATTCAATAATTCACAAATGCCCAAAAATTGCAGTAATTCCCACAAGAGCAAGCATTTAGTGTGACAGTGGCGAGGAAAAACTTCCTTTTAAGGAGAAACCTCGGAGCGACCCAGACAATGTCACACACCCAAACTGCTAAATACCTCATATCTGCAAAATGAAGCACTGCAACCAATACTACATATAGCATTATCAAAATCAAACTTTTGCACCAAATGGCACAAACTTCATTCATATTACCAGGTTTTTGTCTTACCAACCATTGTTGGGCATAATGAAAGACACTCTCAAATTTAGTACGCTTTGCCATGATACTAAACTAGTTTAAAATTCAAATTCTTCAGCTTATTCACATGCACAGAAATATAGGCAGATGCATATACATCCTGTTGAAAAAAGTATTTTTTCACCAAACAAGTCAGGTCAACATATGCACAGCAGATATATTTCCATTGGACTGAAAAAAAAAGATGCTCACAAAAAACAGTAAACTGAAAAAAATATATAGAAAAATAATTAGGCAGCATTATCCATTGTTGTTGTAAAAAAGGTGCTCACCTGTGGTCCTTCATAGTGTTTACTTCCTGACTGAAATGGTGACAATTAACCATTGAGGTGTTTGGCCAGGTGGCACATATATTGGCCAATTAGTTTATGTAGCATCATTTTAAATGGCAGTGTTTTGAAATGGCAAACATGTGACTTTATGTCAGATTGTTGTTGTTCAGTGCATTTAAAAACTGTCATTTTGAATTGCATCATGTGTGTAAAGCAGAACATGTGTTTAGACTTTTGGAGACTTGAGATGAGGTTTTGCTCTGTCAGTTTAAATAATTGTGATATGCATGTAATTTTAGTGTGTTAGAAATTGGAAAGAAACTGTAACGGAACTGAGCCATCATTAACACAATTAGTTCCACCTGTCCTTTTCTACTAAGACAAATCGAAATGTGAGCCTGTGTCCTCCTCTGACCCCATAGGTAATTTGTAGAAGCAGCTTTTTATTTACATTTAGTGTCAGGTGGTGACCTCTAGTGGCTGTATAAATTATGACTAAAGTAATGTAATGTACTATTACTGTAAGACCAAAAAAGTCAATTTAGGGCAGATTGTTCACACAAGCAAACAACTTTGATCCAAGAGAACGCTGTCCGCGTCTGGATTGAAAACAAAATTCAACGTTAACTTATTTTAACTTAACATAACAAATTTGGCTATTTCACGTTCTGTGTAACATGTATTATTATTTGTGACTTTACCCAAACCACAAGCTTTTCCTAAACCTAACAAAGTAGATGTGATTCCTACATATTAGCCTAAATATCTGAAACAAACATTTGGGTTTCCTCGGTTGGGGATGGCATGACTCACCCCGCTCTCCCTTTTGCCTTCGTTGGTTGGATTGGTTAGGTTTAGGCATGAAGAGGGTTAGGGTAAGATATCAAGGTAAGCCGATCTAAGGCAGAGAAAATCCAAGGAAAAGAAACATTGCGTTTAAATCTAGGACCGTTATGTTTAATGTGTGTGTGAGGACATGTTGTTCTCCTGCCACCAGTAGAGGTGCTAATTTAGGAAATGGTCCTGCAAGTCATATTAGAGGGTAGGGATAAAGGACCTACATGGTCGCATGGGATGGAAGACAAAAGGGCTGCCATGAATGGCACCTCGACAAATATTTTATACACAAAAAAACATGCATCTGGCTAGCAGTGGGGTTAACCACATCCGAATCTTTAATGAACGCTCCCAAGTCAAAATGAGTGCAAGTTTTGGATATACAATATTGAATGATTACAGCATGAGGAAAGACACTATTATGTTGCATTGTTGGAAGGGAAGGATTCAGAGTTTTTTTAAACCATGACCCATACAAAGCTTCAAAGCCATTTGGATGAAAACATTCCTTTTCCAATCCCTTTCTCATAAGTCCCTTCACTTTTGGGGAGAGGAATTGTAAATTACTGGTTTGCTTCTTTGGTAAAATGCTTAAACCTTTTAGGCTGGACACTCTGAATGTAATTGTAAATTAATGTTACATTGAATAATCTTCTATGGAATTACACACACAGCATATACTGTGGACAAATTTAGTTTATACAATAACTCGTGGTGGGGGTTGTTACAAAATCAAACAACATATTGACATGTCTCGTGCTCACTTTCACCTCTGTGCTTCTTCCCCACCCTCTTCATCCCTTCTTGTATCCTCCTCCTCTTTAATATTTCTTTTTATCTTTTATCACTTTATCTTTCTTCTAAAGCCCCTATTTTTTTTGCTATCTCCGTCTTTTATTTCCTCTTCCTTATTCTCTTCCTTTGTCCTCTCCTCATTCTCCTGTCCACCCCAAGGTTTATTTACCAGTATAAGGGCTGGGGTCAGTTTTCGTTCCTACCCTCACCTGTGGTCATGAAAGCTGGGTCATGACCGAAAGAACAAGATCCAGGGTACAAGAAGCCAAAATGGGTTTCCTCAGGAGGGTGGCTGGCGTCTCCCTTAGAGATAGGGTGAGAAGCTCAGTCATCCGAGAGGAGCTCGGAGTAGAGCCGCTGCTCCTTCGCGTTGAAAGGAGCCAGTTGAGGTGGTTCGGGCATCTGGTAAGGATGCCTCCTGGGCGCCCCCCTAGGGAGGTGTTCCAGGCACGTCCAGCTGGGAGGAGGCCTCGGGGAAGACCCATGGCTTGGTGGAGCGATTATATCTCCAACCTGGCCTGGGAACGCCTCGGGATCTCCCAGTCGGAGCTGGTTGATGTGGCTCGGGAAAGGGAATTTTTGGGTCCCCTACTGGAGCTACTGCCCCCGCAACCCAAAACTGGACAAGCTGACAAAGATGGATGGAAGGACTGACTAAGCAGCTGTTGGTGTTATCAAGTTTTTTCATACATTGATTAGAGCAACATATACAATCGATAGCCCCACAGGGCCACACAGGAGTTTCATAGCTACTAAGAGAATTAGCAAGCAGATGGATTTCAAAGGCTGAGTGTTAGCTGCTGTAGCTCAGCACAGACCCAAAATCCCTTAATTCCAATTCATAAAACCGTAGAGGGGGCTGTTGGATTATAATACGTATTAGTGTCTGCAAGATAAACATGCAGCTATATCCCAAAATCTCCAAACACTTACTGGATATGGAGAGAAATGGTTGCATCTGGAAAGGAGGCAATAAGTCTTCTTCCACCATCAGATATTGAAAAAAATGACCCAAATGTTACTTTAGTAGATAAATAAAACACACGCACACACACACACAAAGAGGCTGCAAGTGATAACCTCAATGCTGGTCAAATCAAGATTGGAAAGATTGAATGCCATGGGACTTCTGTTTTCAGCCTCCAGGTCTCAAGGCTACAACAAAAAAACAATAAACAGTCTTTTATCCGGTTTCCCATAGTGTCGTTAAACAAACACTTGTTAACCTGGGCTGTCCACTGCTGTTCATTTATTGGCTTGTGATATTTGTTTTATCATAGTTGTTCTCCAAAGTGAGTGGATGAAACCCAATTTTACACCCAGGGGACAATCTGATTACGGTTTTAATTCCAAAATGAACTTCACTTTCTGGTGTGGAAAGTTTGAAAAAAGGCTTTGAGCTTATTGTCACATATAAACGATGGATGTTCACGTGTAAAACACTTCTTTACTTACACCTTGTAGGGACAAAACAAACAATACAAAAAAGGCCCTGTTGGTGGTTGATTACCTTGTAAACTCTTTTTCATTTGACTTATTACACAGTGCAAGAAATTTGCAACTGAACACTTTACAGTTTTTGCACACTGAAATCAAAAGTATTATATGGTGTATAATGATGCAATGAGGTTGCTGCTTTGTGTCCCTAGGTGGCATAGTGCCAGTCAGTTGTTTGTAGCCACTAGAATGCCAAGCTGCACTCTTAAAACAACTGACGTTTAGTTTCATGTGTGGCCTGGACAAGTCAGAGAAGCACATAATTGAAGCCCTGGTCCGCCCTTTGAAAAGCTGCTATATATACACTTCTTGGTTAAGACGACATTGGTGTAATAGCCTGTATATCCTATAGGCTAATGTGAAAATTTTATGTATTCTTGCATCTCCTTTTTATTTATTTTTTATTTTGTATATAGTATTTACACTGTATTATGTGCTATATAGATTTGTGTCTGCAATAACCTTTTTGTTATTACACAAATATCAAAAAACTACTCTAAAGGAGCAAAACATTGGCCCAGATGTGCACCACTACAAACACAATGTCGGCCTCACACTTTTTGCAAAACAGTACACACAGTGAGTTGTAAAACACTAAACACACTTTTATACATTAGACACAGAAGTAAATCATGATGTCACTTCCCTGCGATTACAAAACTGTCAAATGTGCACACCTATGAGCCACTCTATAAAACACAGCCATCAGGTGAGCAAACATGATTGCTTAATTGTAGACACACCAATCAGGTTTAAGTAATATAACACTGTAGCAGGTAAGTCTAGTATTTTTTCCTGTAATTTTAACCTGTACTGGATACAGTATTTATGTTTGTCTGTTGTTTTGCTAAGTATAGTGTTATGCACACTACTGTAGTAGTTTCATGAAAAATGGGACATGTTTAGTTGGGATTTTCCGTGTTGACATGTTGACTGATTTGTGTTTATGGAAAGAAATAACTTATGTTTTCTTCAGTCTGCAGCATTGGTCTTGTGTAGTGTTTGGTGAACTTATTGTATATTTGCACTTGTTCTGTGTAGTTTACATTTACAGTACTCTAATCACAAAAAAAAAAAAAAAACTGCTAAAAGTGTTTTAGGTTAGCAACACCGGTGTGTAACTGGTTCAAACAGAATTAGGTCATATGAAATGTGAGTGTTTCATTTAGTAACAAAATACTTTTTTTTTTATAAAATAGTGAATACTTTTTTTTTTACTTTTTTGATTTTGCAAAGGGTCTGAGGTGTTCTGCTAATTGTGTGTGTGGATGAGCTAATTGTGTGTGTTTTGAAAACCCAGTTCCCTGTTTTCAAAATAGTGGTTAAGTAATCGGAAAAAAGCCAAGAAATTAAATTAACAGTTAAAGATGATTCATACGTAAGTCTGTCAACATCCTGTTGAATGAATGATAATGGTCCTTGTGTTTTTAATGTTGTTCACAAAGTGCTACACCTGTAGAGGTGAAATAGAAAGCAAACTGATTACAAACCTTGATGCAGCTACAATCAGGAAGCCAGCCTTTCATCCGTCTCTGCTTGGCCAAGGCCACAAAGTCTGCGTCATGCTCTCTTCCAAACACAGTTTGGTGGTATTTTCATATCCCTGCTGCAAAAAATGGGGTGACATTATGTCTCCAGTGAAGTGGCGTTTGATTTTGATAGCAGGACAGGTTTTCTGCTTACCACAACAGTAGCTGTAAATGTCAGGTTTTGATGTCCGTCCCTCCCAATCGAATAAGACCGGCCTCTTTCTCGACCGACTATTTCAGACCAACATTCAACAATAATACAGGGAGAAGTGTATCATAGATGAAGCACAGATACTGTTATCTGAAAGATAATTTTATGGCATTCTGCCTTTTTTTTTATAAACGTGACAGTCAAGAGAAACGGGAAATATGAACGGATGACATGTGACATGTGAAGTTTATACCCAGAACTAAACTTTTCTGAATAATTTTCCCAAACAATTATACAAAGACAATATTATATCACTATTTACTCCATCTACCATCTTAATTATTATGTCGACTCAATGGTAGATGAACATCAAATAGCTTCATAATGTCTTTGTCATTACATCTTTACCTCAAGCAATGTCTAATAGTGTGTCTAATGAACATTAAAGTATAATGGAAAATAATGTAATTCCTAAGGCAATTAAAAAAAATATATATTTCTATTCTAAGAAATAGTTAATACTGCATTGTCTAACAATTTACAATTACAAAATGTAAAAAAGTTGTTGCACGACTAAAAGGAAGCAGATGCAACCAGTCAAATGTTTGCTAATGAAAAATATACAATGCCTATTACAGTATGTGTGTCGTAAAAGGTCCTTTGAAAAATGACACCGATGCCGGCAGTCAAACTCCATATGTCTTTGTTTAGTGATATGCTTCATAAAGTCAGATGGGTAGAGGAACAAAGGAATAAAAAGCTAAATTGAGAGAACTAAAGAGAGGACAAGAACAGAAGGAAGTCAACCAAGAAGGACTGGCCGGATAAAACCAAACATGAAAACGCAATAGAGACAGAGTGTCAAAGTGAGGGACAGAAGACGGAAAGAAAGGGAAGTGTGGTGTAACACGGAGACCAAAGCCAGTGACTGGACATTCGTGATTAGAACAGGGCAGAGAGCTGCGGGCTCAGGAGACTCAGTGTGTACAATATTTATACGTGTGAGAGCAAAGTGGCACACAGCTGCAAAAAGAGATCCTACATTCATTCTAGTTGTTGTGAACACAACTGCAGTATTAAAAACATTTAACTTCCCCAAGTTGTTGCAGGAGCTTTAATTATACAGATTGGCCTCATTCTGTCTGCCTTCATCCAGCCCCTGATTCAAAATACAGTGGAGGTTCAACTTCAAAGAGCCTCTCCTAACAAAATGAAATTCAAAACACAACTTTACACAAGTACATTGTTTTTAACTTGTCCTCCATGTGCCCCATCATCAATGCATAATTTAAAAAGAGTACATTTGCAAACAACCCCTTACAATTGCAAAAGATTGTGCCTAATAAAGTGATATTCAAACAAGTTTAGTTTGTTTGACACAAAGAGAGAGAGGACCCCAGGCCACACTTAGATGCAAAGTGTCAAGGTTAACTTTAATTTATTCTGTAGGCCTTTATTTGACAAGAAAGAGACAGGAAAAGGGAGAGAGAGGTGGAACAACATGCAGCAGAGGGCTGCAGGTCAGAATCAAACCCAAGTCCGCTGCGGTAAGGACTGAGCCTTTGTACATGGGGTAAGCGCCCCACCAGGTGAGCTACCTGGCACCCCAATTTGTTCGTTATCTTTATGTGACCACAAAATGCCTGAGTAGGTAACTCAATCATGATTGCAAACACGGCTAAATGGAGCACAGCGTAAATTCTTTCAGGAAGACTTTTCTTCTTTTCTCCATTTTCTAAACAGCTGTTAGAAGCTTCACTTTCATTTTAACCAATCGGAAGCGGCTATGAATTTCACAAGCCAATCGCAGCATGACATCCCTGTTTTAATCCCATCTCTCTCGGCAGCTCAGTTGTCATTTCAGGCTAAGAGCACAACCCTCCTCCCCCCCGTGCTCCTCCGGCCTTCATCATGCACGGCTCCTGGGTCCTCCTCCAGCAGGCCGCTGCAGTCGCATCCTCGGTTTGGTTTTCGGGCTCCTCACACCACCATTGGTGTCTAGACTCCATCGGGGGATTATCTTTTGGGTTTATACCCCTTTAAAAATGATCATTTCATAACAATGGAGTCTAATCTCCAAAGACTGTAGATTTCTTATTTTGCATGTGTACAATACATCTTTGCAGTCTCTCCTGATTGAAATACTGTATATTCAGGTGAATGCCAATAAACAGAATTTGTCAGCAATAGAAAAGACAATCAGCACTTTGACATTGGGGTTTCAAAAGAAGCACAATACATCTATTGAACATCTGAACGTAAATAATAAGAATTCATGGCCAAACTGTTGTTGGGAACCCAGATGTGTTTATTGGCCTACTAACCAACGATTGGCCAGAAGACAAGGATAGAAGCCTCATCTTCAAGTGACCCAGCCAGCCTCTGCTCTAACTGCTGTGGATGCTGGCGCTGGTTTAACTGGCTCAAGTCCCATCTCTCTGCCTCATCACATTTCTCTTTCTTGTTTTGTTTTCTTTTGTCATCGTCAATGTCCAATTCATTGTTTTTTGTGGGGGTTTTTGTCCCAGGATCTACTGCAAATCAGCTGTAACAAAAATCCCTCTATAAACAGAACCAGTTGCTGTTCTTTTCTGTCTTAAAGCATAACCTACTGCATGTTTTTGTTTGGAGGCTGACTTTTAATTTAGTTTAGTTTAGTAGTTCATTCAGTCAGTCATCATAAAACAGTAATTATAAACATATCACATTGAAAACTAACAGTAATTGGTGACTGAAAACGCTTAGGCTGAAGCACAATTTATACATTGCTATCTTATTTTCTAATGGATTAAATCTACCCACCTCAAAGGAAAACGCTGAGCTTAAATACATACTATATAATTAATTTTTCAATTAATGTCTAATCTGCTAATACTGGTTGCATGCAGACACATCTGTTTTACTGTATTCTATTAAGTCCATTAACGGTTGTTTACATACACAAGGGCACAGGTCAGTTTGTGCTTAGTCAGTCTATAGACTGAGTAATGGCCACTCAGTCTAAATTGAATCAATGTAAGCTAATCAGAGGACAGAACCACACAATGCAGTATTGACAGATAGACAGAGAGGACCTAAAAGCCACACAGGGAAAAAAATCCTCCACACACCTTGCAGTTATGATCTTTAAAGACTTAAAGATTTGTGGTTACTGGCAGTAATGGGAACTGTGTTTTAATAAAAGGCGACAGGTCCTACAGTTCTGTTCCAAATGGCATGTGTATTGAACACTGGGGGCAGCAAACACACATTAAGAGGTTACTGTGTCAGAAATGCAACAATCGTAGAGCAACTTGTGTATTTGTGTAGCAACCAAACTGTGTAAAATATTCTGTGGGCTGAGAAGACTTATTGTACTGAGTTGTTCTAATAAAGCAAAGATTCAACAATGTTGTCCCACACCGGTGGTTGTTGTCTTCCACATCCAGTCCAATTTGTGCATACAATGCATAATGTAAGGCAGACACAGACATTAACAATGAAAGAGATTTCTGCGAGATTCATCATATCGGGTCAATCAGGACAGCCATCCTTAAACTAAAAGTGTAACGAAAGGTTTTGTCTCTAAATATGACTGAAAGTAGAAATCGAAATTAGCCACCTTGATTAGCAATTGTAGCTGCATACTGATGAAGTTCAGGGGCAGCATGCTGGCTAACTGTTAGTCAGTTAGTTAGTTAGTTAGTTAGTTAGTTAGTTAGTTAGTTAGCCAGTTTGGTGTACCAACCCGTTCTCCCTCCAAAGACATAAAATACGGACGTTTGGACAGTGGCTGTCCGCGTCTGATGCGACAAAAAATGCACCCTTCGGCGTATGATGTCCCGATTGACCCGATATGATGAATCTTGCAGGAGTCGTGTTTAATGAATCTCTTAAACGCAGGTGGCGAGTGCAAAGCAGCATGACTCATTGGTGAGAATGGCCACTATCAGAATAAGACCCTTGTTGAAACTGGTACTGCAATTGCCCTTTAATTCTAAACTATAAATGTAAATATAAAGTATGTTACAGCAAATTCATACGCATCATATTTGAAATATGTGTTTTAATTAGATGACAGATCATACCCATACACCTCTCTGGTTTTCTTTCAGCAGCATAAGCTCTGATTTCATTATACCCAGCCATTCAGTCCCTCAAGGTGGGAGCAAGCCAATTGATGTACCAGCAGCCAGTTTCTGTACCACAGCCTGGGAGCCGCAGGTAACTGGCCACACAGCCAGCAGCTAATAACTATTGAGAGCGCTAGCCAACAGCCAGTTAGCAGCCACCTGGCCAGCCAGCAGCTGGTGACCAGCCACTGAATCAGCCAGGAACCATCAGGCATCTACCAACATGTCAGCCAGGAAGCCAACAGGGATCCAGCAAGAAAACAGAAGGTTCCCAAGGACGACCTGACGAAGACTGAGGTGAGAAAAAGTAAATAACTACAGCAGGTAAATGCTGCGGGTCGCAGCATGTTTGTCTAGGTGAGGACAGGGGAAAGACTTTTCATCCGGATCCTTCTTTTGGCATACGTATTGTCTACTGATATGTCAAAGGAGCAGGATAACAAGCACTAATGAATTAATGTGTTGTGCCAGTTATAGAGATAGCTTTACTTATAGACACATTTGGAAAGATGTGACTTTTGATATGTGATACCGATGTGGTATCAAACAGTGTTTTTGATGTTGATGTCTCTGTGGCACCTCACACTATTGACTGGCTAATTTGATAGATCCTCTTGTGCCATGATGACTTTTTCTCAGTGTGCAAAACCAACCAAAGAAATAAACAAACTGAAAATGGGCTTAATGCATTCCCTCAGCAGGCTATGTTTTAGAAAAGGATTTTCATGACTATGAGTAACTCACAAAAATCTTGCAAAGGACAAAAAAAATTAAAAAACATGGTAACTGAATTATCCCTCCAGTAGTAGATGCATAAAATGTATCTAGGCTTCAAAGCCCCTTCATGGAATAAGCTTTGATACATCGATTCATGTAGCATTTACTTGTGTACCTTGAATAATAATAATAATAATTATTCATTACACTTATATAGTGCTTTTTTCATCGTTTTATTATATCTCACAAAGAGCTTCGGGAGGAGAACAACGCTCTACCACCACCAACGTGCACAGCAGCCTTATGGCGCCAGATGCTCACCACACATCAGCTTGATGGAGGGAGGGGAACATGTTTTTATTATGTATTGTATGGATAAAATGTAGAAACGTTGAATACACTATCCATGCATACTGACAAATATAAAAAAGAAGAACAATGCTGGAGCAAGATAATGTGTCTATGCATGACATCTCATTGTTTGACTACCGTACATACAGGACATAGTATGCTTTGGTCTTGGTGATGGTTTGTCATTTTATCGTTTTACAAAATGATATCATTGTGGTATGGTTTTCTGGGGATTGTCACTTTGTGTTGATAATTCCCCATGCATCACAAGCAAGTGCTTTATTTTTAACATAACGATCAAAAACGTTTATCATACAATAAGCATTACAGTCTCACAAAGTAGATTGGCTGTAGACTCTTAAGGTTTTTGCACACCAAGTCCGTAATTTTTATCTGAAATCATCGTATGTTTAAAAAAACGAAACGTTTGTCCATCATCACAATTTTTGAAACAGGTTTCATTTTATGCATTTATTTCATTTATTTAATTTTGTTTGACCAGTTTGAACAAGCTAAACAATAGCTTCTTGCCAATGTCACTTATTTATTAGCTTCGTTTGGAACTAGCACTATCCATTACACATCTAATTAATGTAGTTGCTAACATGCTTTGACTTTTACTAGAACCACCGGCGACTGTCTTGTGTTGCAACTTTTAGAATGATAAAACACAAAGGACTCAATGTGTAAGGTTTTTGTACATAATACATTTTTATCAGATGATGGATTAAAAAACACAAATGAAAAATACAGACTTACTGTGCAAGGGCCTGCAGTCTTTTTTTATTTAGAAATACTTACAGACACTTATGAATTGTCTCCCCATTTGTCTCTTCACTTTTTTTCTACTACAGAGCCTAACATGCAGGTGGATCTTGTTTACTTTCAGTTGTGGTGATCTATGTCCTCTTGCAGCAGGAAACATACAGTAACTTTTAAATGTGTCGGGACAAAAAAATCCAGGTAAAATTATTTTGAACTGATCTGCTCATTCTCAGAATATTCAGGTATTTATCACTGAAAACTGGTAAAGACCAAAACCAATGGCCTTTATTCATATATTACTGAGATAAATCTAAGATAAATATAAACTCACTCTGCATATTTGTGAACCATATACAACCAGACAGCATGTTTTGATTGTGTGACAGCTGAACAGAAATTTTATCAGCTATATTTTTTTTCCCATGTTAGAGGCAGACAGTGCTTTTGTCTTTCAGTTTCATTATGCTGTTATTTATTAGTCAAGTACGAGGTGGGAGTGCTCCACAGCAGAAGATGTCCACAGATCAGGGACTAACACACCACACTGTTGGCAATATTCTCTCACAGTTTAATACTGATACATGACAAAGAGCAGAGTGAGATGGGATAATAAAGCCTCTCCAAAGCACTGGTGTAGCTCTCATCATTTACTGTATCCAAGGGTAATGTCTTTCTCTTTGACAATAAAATCCAATAACACTCCAGCCATCTGCTGAAATCTCTGATAAAGTTGGCACTTAACAAAGTTAAAATTTCATTGCACCTCTGTAGAAAGACTGAACATCCCAGCAATCATACAAGGAGAGGTTCACTTGGTTCGTTGGTTAAAAGAGAAGACAGATGCCATGAAATGAAACAAAAAAACAACAACATTTTGTGAATGAATTGTTCTTATACAGTGCTTTTCTTATCTTAACGACTACTCAAAGCACTTTTACATAGTACAGGAACCATTCACACACATTGATATACTCGAGGCCACCGTACAAGGTGCCACCTGCTCATCAGATAAACACTCACACACATTTACACACCGATGGCGCAGCATCGGGGGCAACTCTGGGTTCAGTATCTTGCCCAAGGACACTTCGACATGGGACTGCAGGGCCAGGGATCGAATCACCAACCTTCCAATTGGCAGGCAATTGCTCTACCACTTAAATCACTACACTGTATTTTTCTTTCAAGATTTTTTGAGCGTTTTTTTTAATTTATTGGATAGTGATAGAAGAAAACAGGGGAGAGAGAGAGAGAGTGGAGATGACACATAGCAAAGAGCTGCACTGCAGGTCGGTTTCAAACCCAAGCCGCTGCCAAGGACTCTGACTGAAAGACTGCATTTGGCGCACACTCTACTGGGTGAGCTAGGTTGCCCAGTACTTTTATTTCTTAATGTGTGTTCAGACTATGGGTGACAAAGTGGAAGGTGGTGTCATTGCCTACAAACTGACGGCAGACACTTTGCTGCATTATGGGCGTGATGCGCTACAAATCAAAGTTGACCTTGATTCAACTTTTTCCATTGCTCCAATGACATGGTGAAGCATCAACCAATTGTATCAATATTTCTCTCCCCACAATTCCTGTTCCATTCCATCTAAAAAAGGAAAGAAAAACTTCTTGCCATCAGTCAGTTTGCAGTAGGAACCCTACCCTTTTTGATTTTACCGTAATACTAGTCTCGCATTGTCAGACGTTCCTCCATAGCGCCACGGAGGAGGGTCTGGCTAGTACACACAGCAATGGGAGAAAACACGCTCTGGTTTATTGGCATTTCTTTAAACCAATCACAATTTTGCCATGGCACCTTTGCAAAATAGCCTCGGGAAGGAACTTGTTTTGGTGGAACGTGTCTGTTCAAAGGTTGAAATTGTAAAAACTCAGATTGGAAAGATAGTCTAGCTAGTTGTTTTGATTAACACCACAGAGATATGAGGAGCAGTAAACCATAGTCCTCTTAAATCAGCAGCGCTGTAGAGGAAGGTAGGGCAATGCCAGATTACAGGCTGCCCAAAGTAAGAGCTGGAAGTTGGCCATCAAACTGTCCATCAGAGCTCCCTGCAGCATTGTAATTTACCACGGCAGGTCAGCCCACCCTGCTTAGCATGGAAGGAAGCTCTTATTTTATAACCTGCATGTACAGGATACAAGCGATGTTGTGTAATGTCCTTCATCATAACACACTATCTCAAGGTGGCTAGAGAGATGCTAACGTCAGTGGAAACAGCTTATGCAATAACACATACTATCTTGACACAACACTATGGACGTGTGCATTCTGGATATGCGATTTGTCCAAATGACAAAAGTACGTTTGGAATTAATCGCCTCCACTTGTCTACAGTGTAGATTCTAGACATTAATTTGACAGCCCCAAATCACTGACTCTCCACAGCAGCTGTTAGTGCTGCTCAGAGATTAATGCTCCCACCTTGCTGTCCAAGTTAATCAACCAATAACTGCTGTAAACCACAATTTCTGTCAGAATGCTAAAAGGGGCATTGGACACAGCTAGGCAATGACATACCGAGGAAGCTATGCATTTAGAGAGTCAATTACTGTCCACCATTGATGTCCACCACTGAAAGAGTATTGTCATTAACAACTGAGTGAAATTGTACCTTCATTAAATGTTTTAAGCAACAGGCAGGTGTTTAACAGTGTTACACTAAATTTGTGGAAGGAATCAGATTAGATAACGGTGTTTATTAGCTCTTACTTAAGTGTGACATTGACCTATGGTGTACCAAATCGTACTTCTTTTGAACAAAATGAAGGCATGATTCAAATATCACTTGTGACCACTTTTCCCCTTTTCTTACCTTCCCTAATACAATACAGTAATTTATGTAGAGTCTATATTAGATTTTGTGGTGCTTCTGTGTGCAGGCTACTATGCAAAAAGACACAATAAACCCCAAACCCAAAGAAAGCACACCCCCTAAATTGCAGCCATCAACATTGACTCCTTGTAAAACAAGTCCACAGTTGCTTATAATACGCAAACATTAGGATTACAGAAAAACAAAAACAAAAGTGAGAGAGGGAAGCAGTGTGAGGGGGAAAGAAAAAAAAATGATGGAGATGAATGGAGAGGGGGAAAGCAAAGGGGAGAGACAACTGACAGAGAGGAGGAGAGTGGTGAGAAAAGAGTTATACCAACTCTATGTAATTACTACAATAACAAGCTACTCACCCTCTGTGACCAATTTTTATTGGGCAATATGACAAGAGGGAAGGACAGTAATTGCTGTCTTAAGAACAATGCAGATTAAAAAATTGATGAGCCCATCAACTTAGATGACAGCGAACGTGTCTTTCCTGAGTGTGTGCGAGACAAAAACAGACTGTGTGTGTGCAGAGTGTCAGCAGAAAGGGTGCTTGTGTGGTTTCATACATTGTATGGATGTGTGTTGGAAGTTAAATGGTGTGTGTGTGTGTGTGTGTGTGTGTGTTTAGAGGGACAGTCTGTTTTGTGTGTTAGAGTGCTTGTTTGGTATATGACAGCTGCTGGGTTGTACAGGGTCTCAGAGCTTGTTAAAGACTGGCCGGTGATAATTGAGTAAGTCTGCTGACTGTTCACTCTGTATACACAAAACACATACAACTTTATAAACCTGAAGTACGTTGGTGTAGTTTAGAAACTTAAAATGACTTCTACTACTCTAGTCAATTTCAGGGATATTTCCATAGGGTTAGTTTTGTGTGTGTGCGTGTGTGTGCCTGCTTCCTGTACCCCTATCTTTGTGAGGACCATTGTTTTTTGAAAGGGAGGACATGTTGGATGATTCTATTTTGTATAGGCTTTGCCTAAATGAGCTGTTGTTATTGGGTTCATCCCTCGCACATGCGCAGTTGTGAATATTTCTTTTGCGCCCTTGTGCCACACATGGGCCTCTCTTATGTCCGCAGTTACTTTACATCACAGCCTGAATTGTCCCATTGCCCCTGATGGGGTGTTTGGACCGCACCTTTGACAACCATGAGCTATTGGTAGCGGAGGGGCTGCGGAAACACACCTCCTGGAAACTCCTCAGCCATAACAGCAACACCAAGATGTCAGCTCCAGGAGATGGCGCCTTGCAGGCTGCAGCTACATTTCCGCTAAAGCGCCGTTTTCTCTCAGTAATCCGCTTTTGTCTATTTTGAGTATGAATATGGTCACTGAGTATACGTTCTGACTTCAGAGCTGGCGGAGCACAAGAGGCGCATGCTGACCATATCTTCCTCTTTACCGTCAAACCTGGCCTAGTGGAAACCCCTTGTGTTCTATTGTCGGGGGTTACCCTTGGGGGGGTGACGTCACATGTAACAGACAAAGATGAATGTCTCATTGGATGGCAGGGCAAGTCCAAGTCCCAGGTTGTGGGAGGGAGACGGGGAAATCCTCCATCTCTCAACGGTACCGGGAGCCTGCCACACTGACAAAGTGCTGAAAGACTTTGCTCTGAGTCTAGCAAGATGTGTCGATAAGAACAGACAACATGATACATTCAAACTGGCTATTAAAAACAGCCAGGAGCCTGCTGCTTTGGTCACACAGACACTCAATCAGAGTGGTGTTCACTCCGAGGTTACTAAACCGCACAGCAGACGTGATTTCTCAAGCGCCCCTCCCACGACAAGAGGAATTTAAGTCCCACTCTTGTTCAGATGCTGTGAAGAGCAAAAGTGGATCTGTTCACCTCACGAGATAATGCACAGTGTGCATTGTGGTTCCCTATTTAGGTGGGGGACTGGTCTCGCTTTTCCCCCCGTTTCCCTGACTCCTCTCCTTGCTCGCAGTCAGAAAGAGAGCCTGGCGGCCATTCTAGTGGCACTAGAACACACAAGCGCACCATGGTTCCTGACTTGGGTGGACGTCATCTTCATGACAGCTGCCACATGGCACAGGGACACACTGTCGTAGCTGGACTGTGCAATCTACTACCCCGCAGTGATAAGTCAACGGCCTTGGCTGCAGAACGGGAGCGCATGAAGAGGTTAGGGTGTCTTGTTGCGCTACTTAGCCAACAACTCCACCCTGTGGTTAAATCGGATATGTTAATCTGTAACTGCAGAGTCCACTGTGTGAGATGTTGGGAGCAGATCTCTGGTCTTGCAGCTGTAATATACAGTAAATGCGGGCATAAAGAGGCCCGTGCCTGGCACAAGGGCGCAAAAGAAATACACAACTGCGTATGCACGAGGGATAAACCCAATAGCAACAGCTCTTACAGGGCTATGCCTATACTCATAGAATCTGGGGTTACAATACGTAACTATTGTTTTCACCTCTTGTAAGGCTGTTTTATGGTAAAGTTTTGATCTTGTTTAAGTTTAGGGTTATGATTGGGGTTAGCCATGTAGTTGAGGTAGCGGTGAGGGAATCCCTTATTGAATTATCAATGAAGGTCCACACTTTAGAGGTACAAATATGTTGGTATGTTTATATGTGTGTATCCAAAACGTAAATTTAAAGAACCCTACATTTGAAAGAATTATCAAAATATAAAATTATTAAAAATGTAAGCACATTTCATATACTATGTATAATAAATATGTTTACAAATATGTACAGTATGTATTGTGTAATGTTAGTTCCCATGTGTGTCAGTTCGGGCATGTTTACCCCTTTTCTTAATATACTGTATAGATTTCCTATCTATTTACTTTATGTGTGGGCATGTTAGGCATATGTGTGTGAGTGTGTGTGTCAAAAAAGCAATGGTGAGTTTTTTATTTATTCATTGTTTTTAATTTAATTTTTTAAACAGAACTATTAACATCTGATGACTTGCCAGCTATCTCGGATGTTATTTCTGGATGGATGTCAAGCTTTTAAGAATGTGTAAGAGTATTTGCATGTGTGTGACTGTGTGTGTGTAGTTTGTGTGTGTTTAGGTGCATAAAATTGCTACTTGGGGACTCATTCCTGTCACATTGAACAGAGTAATTTCCCATGTTTGTATGGATCTGTAAAATAGTTAGTCTTTGCTTTAAAATAATTGCATTGAAAATGTGTGTAAGAGTGCGTGGGCATGTGGTTGTTGAACAGTATTCCATTTCCTGGCTCATTTACCACAGGTGTCGTCAGGTGGGCTGTACATTTAGCTGTGTGTGTGTGTGTGTGTTGGCTTGTTGTGAGCAGTTCCTACCCCAAAGAGTATTGACTGCAGGTTGTTAGACTCAAAGGCAAAATCCAGGCTTGACTTTCCAAAGATGAGAAAAAAACCCCAATCATTTAACTTTAATGTTAGACGAGACATGGTGAAATAGGGCATATTTTCCTTCTGAGAAGCATAGTGATTACATTTAGGTTCAACAAGAACTGTACTGTAGGGACCCAACAGCAGCTGCTCAACATCAAGCAAAAGTCAAGAAATGCGGCTTTACAAGAAAGTTTAATCCAACCTCACCTCACTTTTGCATTGCACGCACGTATTTGCACAGTGATAAAATCTGTGTGCAACTGTATAAAAGGAGCTATATAAATAAACAGCTGATGGATTGTTTAATAGTAGGTTTCAAAGGTTCCTACCGGATGTTGGCAACCATATCCAGTGTGTCTCCATCATGACAGAAACAGTCCACAATAGTTTTATCAGGTTGTACATTATGAATATAGGTTGCAATCTATTTTTATGTTCCAGCTGTCCCAAACCAGGATGGATCTTATAAACACCATTAGCTTTCCAAAATGGGTTTCTGGGTGACTGTTAAAGACTTCCAACACTGTAAAAACCATCTAGCTGACCGGGGATACAGAAACAATCTCTCAGGCGTTTCAAGAAACACTCAGAAGTTTTTGAACAAGAGGACAAAATAGCAGGAACATCTGTATAATACAAGGTCTGAAGCACAATCACAATTTGAAAACTAATATTGTTAGAGATTAAAGAAATACAGGTAACAGCTGAACTTGTAATGTAAAATGAATAATGTATATGCAAGTCCAAGGCTTAGTTTTACCCCAGACCTTACTTTATGCATAAATCTATAAACCCAATATGGAAAAAGCAAAATAAATTTAGTTCAAAATGAATTACTTCTTAAAGTTTGATTGACAAAATGTACAAATTAAAACATAATGTTTTTAAGACTGTGATTTAAATAGTATGGAAATGGGGGGAAAAAAACGATGAATAATCCACTTTTTTGAGTCAGGTAATTACACTCACTGCATTACATAACATATTAGTCCTGGTTCCATTTTACCATGTTTATTTCAAAAGTTGTTGTTCCCTTATTTGCCTTATTTCCATGATTGCAAGATATGAAACTCAAGGTGTTACCAACTGGTTTGTTAAAACCAAATTTACGCTGCTGAAAGGCAGATACTATTAAAGAGTAACTTAACACCAGTTGAAAAATCTTGATTTTGTTGACCTCCTGTGGCTTAAGTTCTTATTTAGCTGCAATGCAAAAGTGGACTCATGGTGTTTTCAGTGGAAACTGATATCATTGTGGATTGTAGTCTGATGTGAAATAATTAACCTTGTCTTTATCTCTAATGTAACCTCTCACTTTATCAAAACCCCCACCTCACAAACCTCCCCTTCACTTTTGCTTTCTCTCTAGCTTGTTTCTCTGCCTGTCTGCCCTCTTCCTCTCTTTATCCTGGCAGCGTGCCTCTCTTGTATCTGATATTGTCCTGTGATTTTCCTCTGCCAACTTTCTGTCCTGGCTCTGAAAGATTGTCCCATGGCAGACGACATCGCTCAACTTGACCCTGTCACAGAGGGATACAGTGTGTGTGTATGTGAGTGTGTGTGTGTGTGTGTGTGTGTGTGTGTGTGTGTGTGTGTGTGTGTGAAGATGAAACAAGAATTAACAACATTTCAGGTTAAATGAGGGAAAGATAGCAACAGAACAAAGATCTATCCATCCATGAAAAGGTTTTTTGTTAGGGTGTACACAGTACACATACAAATTGTGAAACTTAACTGTCAACACTGCATTGCTTTAAAGTCATTTATCTGAAGTCATGTGAAAAAATACATATCACAGAGATAATCCAGCTCAACATCTCCTTGGCTAGTAGCTCACTTATGCATACTTCTGTGGTGGAGCTATCCATGGTGCTGAACCACAAGTTCTTCTGGTTGTAAAGAGTGAGTGTTACAAAGGTTTTGTCCCAACTACCTACAACAGTCAAAGAATTACCATTGAGTTGATTTATAATTTATTATATGGTATACAAAGTAACAATATCCCAACCCAGTTGAACACCTACACATAGAAAATAACATTTTAATTTGTTGATATAAAAAAGGACAACTAAATGTTTGACAACATTTATTTTTATGTGTTTGGATGCTAACTTTTGAAGGCTAATGTGAATGCTCACCTAACCCTGTAACAACTGCAACAACCTATCGCTTGTTTATTAATGCCCATCTAGCTGTCCCTCCTGAATGCACATAGTACGACAATGTACACCAATTATGTTGCTAAAAGCAAAACTGGATTGTTCTCACTTGGTAAAGAAATATGAATACTCAAGTTGTTTTCCACTCTTAATCATCTCTCCTGTCAACTTTAGTTTTGGCATTGGTTCAGCAATGAAATGAAGTGAGGAGAGATGTGAGACCACAACCTCCAACGCACAGCAAGAGATTAATGGATCTCAACTAAATGACATCATTGGTCATCAAGTAGTTGTTTATTTCTATGGTTCTGAAATATGGAAGCAATGTTGTATATATATATAAAAATCCCCTATCAAAAAAGATGTGCTAAGTCAAGTCTGGAATTAAACCAAACATTAATCCATGAGTCATAAGGTCTAAGAAGTAGATATTGTGTAAGATATAGTAGAAACAGTATATTCTTCTGATAGATCAACTACAGTATGTGGCAAGTATATGCTAAATCCATGTGCTATAAATCTTGCTTATGAACAATCTGAAGAAATAACTGTATTATGCTGGAACCAAAGTGTTAAGCAATGCCAACAACATGTACATCCGGAGAGAGTCAACGAATTGTGCTATGACTATGTGCAAGTCCTATACCTTCCCAATTGATGCATACTATTAAGAGTGTATAGACATATTACAGAATTGTAATCCAATGTTTAGTACATACAATATTGACCGCTCTAGGTCTATTTCTGATGTTGTCATGACACCTCTTTCAGAAAGTTCTTGAGCTAGATGCAGTTACATTGGTGTATTCTTCTGTGATTGCAACAAGAAGGGTAAGGGGAAGGAATGTCATCGGCCAGCATGCCATTGTTGAAATCCCTGGCCAGCGAAAAGGGAACACCATTACGTGCACAGCCATTAACCATTCTGGCAACATCCATCACCATGGCACTATTGGCCCCTACAATACTTCTAATCTGCTCAAAATTCTGAACATACCACACAATGTGCTCATTCCACCATAACGGATAGATGGCCCAGAGCCGCCCTGGTACATTGTCATCTGGGACAACGTGAGTTCCACTGGGCTGCTCTGGCCTGCAACTGGTTCACTGAACAACCCATGTGTTAAAGTAGTTTATCTCCCACCATGTTGTCCATTTCGCAATGAGGACTTGCTTTCTGCGTGGAAATGGAAAGACAATTACTGCAATTCCAAGACACATGAACCTCTTCTGCAAGCTATGGATGACCCATGTGAAAATATCGATGTAGACGCTGTTCAAGGCTGGATTTGCCATGCTAGGCGTTCCTCCCCGTGCTGCATAGACAGGGAGACCATTGCCTGTGACGTTGATGAGGTGCTGTGGCCAGACCAAAAGAGAAGACTGGATGCAGCCTAATATCTGCTTTTTTCTTTCTTTTTTAATGTATACAGTGTATTTTTTTCTATTATATGTTCTGCATGTATTGGTATTGATGAGAGCATGTTGAGTGTGTTTGTGTATGTGTTTGTGTCTTTTGGAAGGTGTCATGTTGCTAAAAATGTGTTGTAAAAACTATTTTGTTTCAGCAGTTTAGAGTGGAGGAACGTTGATTCATTTCCATGAAGTTTACTGGGAATTTTGTGAAACTGTAATACAATACAATGAAGTCTGTATTATAAAACAAACTCAAATGCACAGTATTAGTGTGAATGCGCCGCTTAGCTTACATGCGCTGTAGCCTATATAACACATATAGCACAGTTATAGCTAGCAAAACAGCTAACAGCAAACATAAGCTAACTGCCTAGCAACACGATTTAGCTTCTTAGCTGCCTCATATGGTTCAAACTAACAATGAGCAATAACCTAACGTTACACAATAGAAATACTTACAGACTTGCCTTAGCAAGGGGAAAAGGAAAAGCGATCCACTCAGAGGCAGACAACAGTAGAGCTCACACATTCCTGTAGCTGATTATCGCATGGCAATTTTACTTCCTGTTTCCAACATGCACTGGTACTGTGTTGCTAGGGTTACAAAGGTAAACAAACCACTCTAAACTGCTGAAACAAAATAGTTTTTTACAACACATTTTAGCAACATGACACTCCCCGCTTGGGGTCTTTAAGAGCCCACATTATAACAGACTCATTCTTTGGAGAAAGAAGCAGAACCACTTCTTAATGGGCCGAGAGAAAGTCTTTCTGGTTCCATCCTTGATGGCTTCAACTTCGACCTTCCGGACTATCCATCTTCTCCTGGAAAGTTCTTGCAATGATGCCCATAGGCCATTGATTCCTCTTCGCCTGATTGTCTTTCAGGAGAACTATTGTCTCGTTCTTGGATGTTAGGCCTTTTTCCTTGCCACTTGTGTCGAAGCTGCAGTGTTTTGAGATATTCGTGTTTCCATCTGTTTCCAAAACATTTCTGCTAAGCCCTGCACCCGCTTCCACTCCTCTCTGATGAGATTGCTTCCTCAAAGCTTCCTGTAGGAGGAGGTGCAGAGCCTGTCTTGAGAGTCAGGAGCATTGCTGATGAGGTAGGGGCGAATCAGGATCCGATGACACTGGGATGAGCGTGTCTAGCATTCATGATAGCAGCTACCTCGGCCATGAGTGTGGTCAAGACCTCGTGTGTCAGGTGAGACCTCCGCTGCTCAAGCAGCATGCAGTCCAAAATACGGCGGGCAATGCCAATCATTCGTTCCCACGCGCCACCCATATGAGACGCGTGAGGTGGGTTAAATACCCAGGTGCAGCTCTGTGTGTTCAGGTACTCTTCCACGCTGTTGAAGCCTGGATTAGACTTGTCCATCTCCAGCTCACGAGAAGCGCCGACGAAGTTAGTTCCGCAGTCAGAGCGGATCTGTTTTGCAGGGCCCCTGACTGCAAAAAACCTTCTCAAGGCGTTGATAAAGCTGCTGGTACTCATTGTTTCAATTACCTCGATATGGACTGCTCTTGAACACATGCATGAGAACATCACAGCCCATCGTTTTGAGTTGGAGACTCCTCCTCTCGTGCGGCGTGAGACAGTGTCCCATGGTCCAAAGACGTCGACACCCACGTAGGTGAAAGGAGGTGCTACCTGTAGCCGTTCTGCTGGCAGAGCTGCCATTTGCTGATGTTCTGTCTTTCCCCTTAGCTTTCTACAAGTGATACAGCTGTGAAGCAGGCTACTGATGCAGCGTTTAGCGCCCACCAGCCAGAACCCTGCCGCTCGAATGGCCCCTTCGGTCAGATGCCTTCCTTGGTGTTTCACTGCTTCGTGATAGTGAGACACAAGCAGGGTTGCGAGATGATGGCGGCCAGGAATGATGATAGGGTGAGCCTCGTTTGTGCTCAGCTCTGACTGTCCAATCCGACCTCCCACTCTAAGCAGTTGATCTTTGTCCATGGTGGGGTGCAATTTCCACAGGCTGCTGGAAGATGGGATGTTGGATCCTGCGTTGATGCACTTAAGTTCCTCTGTATAGCACTCATTCTGGACGCTCTTGACAATGCACACTTTGGCTCTCAGCAACTCTTCCTCTGTAGAGCGACAGATGTGCCACCCTTGACATTCTCTCTGGGTGGAGTGGGCAAAGGAACGAGCCACATGGATGAGGTGTGCTACGGCTTTAAGGAGAGTGCTGAACTTGGAGAAACGTTCAAAGCGTTGTGGGGGTATCACATCTCTGGTAACATGTGTGAGCCTTGTCACCACCTGGGGGCGCACTTCAGAGTCAGTATCAGGGTCAATCAGGTTATAAGTCTCTTGATGCTCAGATGCATGTGAAGACGCATCATGGAGAAAGGCTGGTCCTTTGAGCCAAGTTGTGCTGCTCAGCATGGCTGGTGTCACAGTTCTTGTCCCAATGTCAGCTGGGTTGAGGTGCGTTGGGACGTACTTCCACTGGCCGGAACAAGGCGATTGATGGATACGTTGGATCCTGTTGTGTACGTAGACATAGAATCTCCTTGACTGGTTCTGGATGTATCCTAATACAACCTTGCTGTCTGTGTAGTAGGTGATGTTGTCAAACGTTGTGTCCAGCTCTGTAACTACCATCTCTGCGATCTCAGTGGCGAGTACGGCTGCACAGAGCTCCAGTCTCGGGATAGTTAAGCTAGGCTGGGGGGCCAACTTTGCCTTCCCGAAGACAAAGCCAATCTCAGTCTGTTCTTGGTGGCTTGTAACTTTGATATAGGCCACAGCTGCTATGGCTTTGACTGATGCATCAGCAAAGACACAGAGTTCTCTCCTTAGA
>NC_045748.1:4991968-4994576 GCF_008692095.1 Etheostoma spectabile | reverse complement strand
TTTTTTTTGACAACAGGTAGAGCTCCACACATTCCTGTAGCTGATTACCGCATGGCAATTTACTTCCTGTTTCCCAACATGCACTGGTACTGTGTTGCTATGGTTACAAAGGTAAACAAACCACCTACTGTGTCCTGGAGTTTCTTGGGAGTGTTTAAGCTGAATGGAAAATAGCCCATGACAGAAGGTGTGTGTAGAGTTCTGAGAACATGACGTATGCATTCAGAAACTGTGCGTATGCAATTGAGAAAAACAGTCTGACAGGGATACTCTAATCTAAAAATTAAAATTGTGCGCCCCTTGTCAAACAGAAAAAGCTAAAATGTTTCATCACTGTCTGCTTCATTTCAGCCCCCCAATGTGTCACAGATATTGAAAATCAATAACTAAGCAGCAGCCCTGAGGAATCCACACACACACAGACAAACACAAGCATGCATGCTGCGCATTGTCCTTTTGGCAGAGACAGAGAGTAGGCCGCTGGGAGTGAAGTCTCCATCGACCAGCAGTCAAACTTTTAATAAACACATTAAATCCTTATGGATCCTCCTGCTGAGCTGCCACTAAATGGCACTCATGAGGAATTAGCACAAAGCAAGATTAATTGGCTGCCTAGAGAGCAGAGGAGTGGATGTGCTAGATAAAACCAGGAATACGGAAGCACAGGTGAAAAACTGAAGGAAAAGTCCAAAATTACAGTGTAACAAGAAGTAAAGAATTGTATAAGGCGTTGATTGAGACGTGAAAAATAATGTAGGAGGAGAGTAGAGACAGTTGGGGAGTGTGGACAGGAGAGCAAAGGAGAGAGAGGAAAGGAAGAGCGGAAAATAAGTTGCAAGTGGGAGCAAATGCATGACAAGACTTTAGATTAAGGGTCACCCCAAGAAAACCTTATGGAAAATTAATTAGAAAATGTCCAAATTATCATTAAAGATGGATTAGAACATCTTTATTTTCACTAGCATGCCATTAATCAGCCAGCTATTGTTCCTGGCTGCTGAAAGTGGAAGGAACTAAAAAAGTAATTATAAGTAATTCAAAAGTTTTCTCAGAGACAAGTCCTGTCAGTCGAGACTTTATAAATTGGTCCAAAAATAAATAGAGGTTGAAGGTCATTTATTGATTGCTCCTACATTTACACCAAATTCCATGGGAATGCTGTGCGGAGAAGCTTGAATTTCCTTCAAGCTAGAATTAAAAACACCTTTTCTGTAACAAGTGCTTTTGCAATTTCTTGGTACTCGTGTTGAGGGGTGCTGTGGTGGCAGCTGAGTTCTGGTGAAAGTGGCCTGTGAATGGCAGTTTTTGTTAAAATATTCAAGATTGCAGAGCATCTGGGACTCGCTCAGTTTACCACTAAGTGGGATGCAAGTCTAAGTTCTGAAGTGATGTTAAAGTTTACTAAAGAACTTAAATGTCTTTAACAACATTAGAACAATCAAACAAATAGTCACATTATTTCACAAAAGATTGCAAATGACGCACTGATGGTGCTAGAGGAAAAGTCACGAGATCATGATGTGAGGATTCATTGTCTGGAAACCATGAATGTCTGCACCACATTTTGTTCCAGTCCATCAAATCTATATTGATTTCTCAGAATAACCTGCTGTTATTGATTGCATTGCATCTATTTGAATGAATGCTTTGTTTTGAATTATTATGTAAAAACTAACAATAACAAACAAATAGTGATATCATATCAAAATTGTATCTGTATTATTTTATTATTGTTTTCTAATTTCATTTTTGTAAAATTTAAAAGAAACAGGGATAATCTTTTATTAGCTTTTCTTGGAAATGACAATAAGATAAGTCTTTTCTTTACTCAGATTCCTGATGGTTTATTTGCAGATAAAAATAAGTCTGGAAATTGAGATGGAAAATAAAGGGCCTTGGCTCAATGGCAGGTTTGAGAAGCACCCATGTGAGTTTTCAGGTCACACCATTGTGTCAGTCGACTAATTGGTTGGGAAAATCTCGGAAGGCAAAGTGGATGATCGCTAACTTCCTGAACTGCTTAGTGTAAATGTAACACTGGGCAACACATAGCACACAGCTTGACTTTGAATACTGACTGTAACTGAAAGAGTGAAATAAGTGAAATATTTTCTGTGAGGCAGTATGCATGCGCTGATCACATCTGGATGCAAGTAAATTACTTGATGGGAAGAGCAACTTCAAAGTGGGTACTCTTGTGCAATCATGACTCAGATTTGAACTCAGTGTGGATTTAAGTGTGATTCATAATTGCCCCTCATACTCAATAGGATTTTACCTTTACTGTTGACAGCGTTAAATGCAGCTCATAATCTTAATTGTTCCTCTTACACTCCCCAACAGACTCTGTAAACTGCCGGATGAAACAGAATGACTTTTAATAAAGTCAGATTAAGAAACATAGCAACATATGATGGTGCAGGCGGGAGCAATTCTATGACATTTATTATTGTCTGTGTTTAATACTGTAGTCAGATGGCTCGGTCACAGGTGAGTGTACTGCTCTGGTAATTCAAGATCATCTTTGACAAAACACGCCGTGGCCTAAAACTGGAAGAACAGATGGCACTACCTGACACACACACACACACGCACACGCACACACACA
>NC_045748.1:4984041-4991958 GCF_008692095.1 Etheostoma spectabile | reverse complement strand
CACACACACACACACACACACACATATACACACTTAGACAAGCTCATGACTTGCTGGGTCAACAATGGAACACATGGTGAAGTCATTTTTTAACACACACACACACACACACAAACACACCATGTCAATGTAAAATAAACCTTGTCTTACAGTGACAGCTGCAAGTGTGTATCCTCTGATCTTTGTTGGTGTGTGTATATAGATAACACCAGTCAGGATGTGTGAAGAGATCATCAACAGATGGCTAATTGCTTTATCAATTAACCATGAAAATGTTAATGGTGTCTCATTATCAATTCTTTGATATATAACTTATTCATCAAACACGGTGTAAATTACCACAGAGACGAGGGTAGTGCAGTTTGAAATGTTAAGTGTTTAAGCAGTGGTAACTGATTTAGTTTATACGCTATGATCTTGGCTTGTGTCGTAGCAGTAATCCAATTAAATCAAACTATTGCTCAATCTTCTGCCATTTATTTAGACATCTAACATTTATAGGTTGGCTTCAATGCATACTTTTCTACTAACGTAAGCACAACAGCTTTTATAAATGTCATTGTTTTGATTGAAATTGTGTTTGATTGTCAAGTCAAACTGTTTAAGTACTGTATCATTACTACTATTTCATGACTCTTAATTGTACTTAAATACAATTACTTCGATCATTGTTACTTTTTAACCTCTCTAATTTGTTGGTTTAACTCTAATTACTTCCTTGATTGTAACTTGGCTCCACTGTAAAATAAGACCCTTTGACAGCACATGGAAGTGAAAACTGAGAATCCCACACTGACTTAAAAGAGGATTCCGGCCAATTTTTATGTTATCTTCGTCTCTGTAAATATGCGAGCACTTTCGATTGAAAAACCCCCGACCTGAATCAATGCAGGCAACACCGGACAAGCTTTCACTGAGCTAAAACGGCAGAAAACAGGGCAAGTTTTAAAGTGCCTTTGGGCCACTTAAAAGATACACAATGCAATTAATATGTCTGTACAACATGAACAGGGCCCTTATGTAACATCAAGACGCGTTTTCAAGTCAGACATAGTTTTAATCCACCTACCCGGTCTTGATCTTGCCGGTGGGTAGCTTGCTTACCTGGTTAGCTGTAGAGCTAGCTAGCTGTTAGCTCTTATTGATAAGTGTGTTCAGTCAGGGTTTTGTGAAAATCAAAATGCAGCAGTTTTGTGTGTATTTGTAGCTCATCCATTTTCTGTGTGATTGATCTGGTGTTGGTGAGTAGGAGGCTTGGCAGTGTTGATATGTGTGGTTGATTTCTTAGCCGGGCTAGCACTAACACTGTAACACTATAGGCGTGATTGCCATTCAACACCAGGCAGCACCTGAGAAGCCTGTGTGGAGCTGGTGGGGTTTTTGTCTTGCTCAAGGACCCTTTAGCAGATCATATGTGTTCAAACAATGGGCTTTGGTCTTCAGTAAAAGCAAGCAACAATCTAAACATTTGCCTGTAGTTAGCTTTAGAAGCTGTAAGCTGTCAAACGGAACATATTCATTTAAGGCTCATCCTCCATCTGATAAAGTTGAAAAGAAATGACGACACTGATTTCAATCTCAATGTGTTGCTGGGGAGAAGCTTGGTGTTTGTTTAATTTGCCGTGCTGAACAGTCAATTTGCTCATATTTGAGATAGAAAGGAGGGAACAGATTGTTTTCTAGCATTATCCCTCGAGAATGTGGGGAATTTACACGATTATGTGCTTTAAAGGCCCACTCCATAATTACCATAGGGAGCCCATTACTGGCTTTGCTTACAATGTGATTTATCACCATCTTCACAAAATGATGCCAACATGTTAATGAGGGTGATGTCCCGCACTATCACAAGGCCAAGAATGTACATATTTTTATCTGTGTGTGTACGTCCTATGTATGGGAAAAGTAATGAAAATAAAAGGGCACAGCAGGTTTTCAAAATCAGGTTTTTACCCTCATTAAAACCGATAGTGGACTAAAAAATGAATTAGTCACTAAAGTAGTGGTCTTTTGCAGATAAAAATGTCACAGTCAGGCATGTGTATTTTGCTGTTTCCTCTTTTATTATTATTTTTATTTTGATAAATTGACATAGAGGTCTGGAGGCATTCACTTAAAATAAATAAAAACTAAATCAATTTAATAAACCCCAAACTTGTTTACAGCAATTCATATAAAGGTTTTAGAGAAATGGGAAGCGTAAAAAGCCTGGCATCAAACATTCACTTGTTTACCACTTGTAACCGGACCAACAAAGTATAGGAATCTGGGAGTTTGATTTGCCATTGGTTGTAGACAGTTAAGCCTTGGCACCATTTCCTGCAACACACATGTCAATTGTACAAAGATCAAACAATTTCCCCCAGTTGCTCATATTTAAAGGAAATATATAGACTTCTGGTGACTTATTGATCATGTTGCTTGTATTGGATTATGCCCTAAGGAAGAAAATTATGCCAATAGCAGGCAAGGAAAGATGTTGGTAAAACCTAACTTGAACCCACTTGAATTTATGAGTGTGTATATGGTATTTACAGATAACAGAATACCTTCATTGGTGCAAGTGCCTGTCTGCATACACAGTTGGTTGGAAGCAAGCTGGAAACTCAAGCTGAGCTGGCTTTGTCATAGGAAAGCTCTTTCTGCAGCGTTATCCTCGTACTACAGTATGTGTGTTTGCTTTACTGCTGTTTTGTGTGTGTCTCAACCACGACGCTGTAAGGTGAGGTGGTATGAACAAAACGCTTTGTTTAGAAATGTAGTAATACGTGTTCTTTGTTATTAAAGAATTACAACATGTGATTTCACCAAGCCCTTAAGTAATCTTCTGAAACAGGTGAAATGAAAAACGTATTTGACTTCATGCATATGGAAGGGTCAAAGACCTGTCCAGTTACTACTAGGACTATGGAATGTGATCCTTTACTGCAGACATCAAATAGTGACTTTAAGCAACACATTTCTATGTTTCGCAGTCAAACGTTTTATATAGGGTTGTCAGATGACAATACGAATTATAAAAAATATTTTGAAAGCATATCACACGCATGATCTGCAGCGTTGACAAACATTTCACAGCATAAATATGGCAATAACTGTCTGATAAGAAAACATCTGTTTCACTCTGTGAAACATGGACACAGTACCAATAGATTGGATGTACTCTTGGAATGTGCAGCTATTGCACACAACATTGTGGCAATTGCACAGTTGTCAACAAAATCTTCAAAAAGCCACATTTTTAGTTGTGTCTGTTGGGGTTTTATTTTTTAACAGGACAACATTATAGACCTGTTCTGACTCAATTCTTCATTCAATTTTGAAATGTGAATTTCATGTGAGGCACAGCTTGAACTGGGACAACACTTTTCTTAGACTGAATTTATGCTTCGGAGTAGGGAAGTAAAGGTTATGCTTGATGTAAGGCAGGTAACGCACGTTTGGGGTAAAGAATAAGTGACTAGACTAGCAATGAGTATGAAAGGGTAAATGTGACCTTGCCTTTTTGTATGTATGCATGAGTGTGTGCCATACTACTATATTTTACAGTGTGATGTCAATGGTAGGCAGTAGAGGGATGAGAAGGGTGTGCATAGTGTGTGCATTGTAATAAAGCATGAGCTAAAAACAACATTAGCCAATGCACGTATTACTCCTGATTGATGCTTGCACAGTCCAGTAAATTGCTGACAATCATACATAAACACACACACACACACACACAAAACACACATACACCACACACACACACAACACACACACACACACACACACACACACACACACACACAAGACATCAAACAGGTAAGTGTCTGCCCTAAGGACTACCTACAGTAAATATAAACACACCGACCTGCTGGGTATCATTCATGGGTTTTTAATGTTACACGCACGCACGCACGCACGCAAGCAATCACACACACACACACACACACTCTTTCTCTCTCATGCAGAGAAGGATTGTGCCATCAAACACACTACAAAAGGCTTATTAAGAATACGCATAGCCTGGACTTAACAAGCTCATTTGTCTCTCGCCATCCTCACAGCGCTAACAAGACCCTCTGCTCATTAAGGCCTTTAAGTTGCAGGCCTGACAGCCCCCTGTCAGTTAGCTAACAAGGCAAATGAAGGAGGCAGCCAGTGTTGACTCTGCTTTGGAGGCTGGAGGTTGGAGATTAGCCTGCTTGACTCAGCACCAAGACAGCAGGGCAAGGTTCGGCTGACCCCGAGAGAAGCACTGCCCAAAATTAGCACCCAAAAGACAGCAATCATGTTGATGGGTTGACTCATGCGTGTGTGTTTATGTGTGTGTGTGTGTGTGCAGTCGTGCTTCTAAGTCTGCCGTGTGGGAGGTTAATTAGCCTCCTTGACTTATTGCTGTGATGTCAAGGAGCGGCCAAAAAAGAAACAAGGTCGAACAGTATAGTGGTAAAAAGACAGTGATCATACTGGAAGGAAACATGAACACGTATTTTTTTCTTGCTACTGTAAACCTTTAAAAAATCTTACATGTAATGATGTGATGAAAAATGAATTAAAAGTAAATACCGCTCCCAATCTTTGAGTCATATTGCCGTGATAACATTGCCAGCTTGTCTCTTGAAGATCCATAGATATACTTCAGCGTCTTGGACCGCTGTAGTAAAGTGAGTGGTATGTACCAGAATTTTATTCAAATGGGAAAATGGTGACATCTTTATTTTTTAAGTCAACTCCATGATACACTTCATTAATTCTAATGACATCATTACCAGCTTCCTAAACTGCATGAACCCTTTTTGGAGCTGAACTCCATATTTTGCCATGAGTAAATTGAGACACTCTGTTCCTTCTTTACTCTTTTGGATTGGCACACTAAATAAGCTGCTGCTACCTGTCAGATTGCTAATAAAACCGAGGTAGAGTTAATCACAAAAGATACAGCCTTTTCTCAGACAGACCTTAATTGATCTCAGGGTGAATCCCTTGGCCTTATCCTCTATTGCTAGCAACGACTAATTAACAGAGAAAAAGTAAAGTTTTGTAATACAAAACAGTTGTCTGACAGATGGACTAAAAATCCTGTGGCTTTCACAAACCCATAATCCCATGGATATTAAAGCTCCTTCAGTCAGGCACACAAAATAGAAATACAAGTCTGAGATTGAGATGTATTACAACTTATTACCACTGCTGCCACCAGAACTAAGCTTCAGACATGTTTCTTGGCCATGAGCTTACATTTATTCTGCCCTCCATATTAAGGCAAACATTCCAGCATGTCTTAATGAGGCTGCGATCCAGGGCAAGATAAGGTAAGGCAACATAAGATTTACTGTATTGATCCCTGTGGACCAGCCATGCCAGAGGGAAATTGAGTCTTTACAGTAGCAAAGCATGGATGTGTACGATGGAGGAAAGAGTCTATGAAGAAACAAAGGGATGTATTATGCAGGGAGAAGTCATTCTCCCTGCATAATACATCCCCTTGATATGTTTGCCATACATGTTCCTGAGTTCATTCCCTCTGCAAGCAAAAAGGGAAGGAGTAGTTGAGCTGGCTGCAAAACATGATCAAGGATGCTATGGGCATTTGCCGACATCAAAGTTGAAATAGGGCTCCCATCTGTTGAAGGATGCTGTTTTAGTCTTTTCTTTTCATTTGCTTTACTCTACGTGCACCCTCTACTGGCTGGAATGACTGCAATTTTGCGCACTATAAACTCCTTTGAGAAAAGACAGTCAGAAAGTGTGTCTTCATTTCCATTTGAATAATTATAATTCTCGTCCTTTTCTATGATGGTTGGGCTTTTCATACCACCTTCAAACAACTATTATACCTTCAGACAAGGTTGGATAGCATGCCGTGCAAACTAGTTAATTTCATTTCTCATACACCTACCTCATACACCTACCTTGAGAATAAATGGGCTGGAAGCACTACATACTGCACCAATGTTAACTAAGAATGTTTGACGTCACAAACCAAATAATATTTTGATATAGATTATGTAGATTGATTTCTACTAGTGCATTTAAGTATGTTCAAGATGCATTCTACATATATTAGAGATATTTGAGCGTGCTTAATAAGCCAATGCTTGAAAGACAGTTGCCCTGTGATCAACTGTTAATCAAGTATAACCATTCTGCCTTTCTTTGTCAAACTCAAATGAAGGGGAAGTGCAAATGAAAGTCTTGTGTGTTTGACCGCATATCCTAATATTATACTATTTTGTTTAAAGACCCTCTCAGTCTGGTATGGAGTGTATGAAAAAGCTAGTGTATTTTCAAAAAGCTGAAGGCTGTCATGGTTGTCTATTCCCTATTTCATCCTGTCTTGGCAATGAAGTAATTCATAAACCATTTTGTCACACAGCATGCTGTGATTGAATTAGGGAAAGGAAAATGCATTTCATTACTGCAGAAGAGCATGGCAAGATTTCTCTTGTAGAGGAAAAAAAGTGTGTTTGCATTAGGAGGGGGGCTGTTAAATACTAAAGGCTAAAAGACAGACAGAGAGGTAAACAGAGAGAGGCTGGGTGAGAGGGGAGAGGAAAGAAGAAGAGTAAAGTGTGGAGCTGATAAGGAGCACTGTGTGGGGGGTTTGGGGTGGTGGGGGTGGTGGGGGTGTTGGATAGCCTGAGGCTGTGGTAAATGAGCTCCGGTCAAAACAGGACAGCTCTTACGATGAAGAGGAGGAGTGGGATGCAACCTGTGTTTGTGTGTGTGAGATTGTTTGTGTGCACGCATGCACTCCCCTAGTCTATCGGTTTGTTTGTGTGTGCGTATCACGACTTCTTTTCTTTCTGTGGCAGCTCCTGGGACACCCGGCGGCTCAGTTGGCTGTGGTGCATGCCGTGTCCTCACACTGATATAGGCTGAAGAACTCACTAAACTAATCTCTTCTGTCTCCGCCTTATACTCCTGCACACTTGAAAACATTGCACTAAAATACAGCATGTTTGATGCCCTCACAAATACAAAGCTACAGTGTGGCACACTCATAGAACCTTTTATAGACAAAATTGTCTAGTAGCGAAACTTTACTAATAAATGCATCTTTGCAAGTGCAACAGTGTACGAGAGTTTGTTTGCAACTTAGGACCCTGTCATCCCTCTATTACGCACGTGTTTCATGAAATGCATCTGCACATTTCTTTCTTTCTGTTCTTATCTTGTAAAAAAGCATGAAGGAAAAATGAGCAGTACAAACAGGAACTACACTGCAGAGGAAAAGTAAAGATATGAGCTCGGAAATGGCAGATTAGAGAAGTTATACAGCAACTGAGGTTTTAAGTCATACATACAGTAGTAAATATATAAATAAAAGTATATATACAGTATATATATAGTTCAAATTGATTAAGATCACATATTTTACTAGAGTGCATCCTTGAGTCCTAATATTTTTAATGCATTTTCTTTCTCAAAAGTTTTGCAAAGGCAGTTTTCAGAATATTTTTAAACCTGCAATATTGAGATTCACATTTATATCAGCTGACAGTCTTCTTCCCGTTTTCATTCATTGATGCAATACCATCATGCTATCTATCTTGTAACTAGAGGACCATATAGCTTGCATGCACTATACATTTGCACAAACACTATGCATTGTGCAGTAATGTGAATGTGTCCATTTAATAGTAAACAAGCCAAGATAGCCCTCCGAGCTAATGCATGCTAACTACGCTACCATCTAACAGGTAAGGTAAAACAGCAGTTTTTTGCCAGCACTAGATATCAAACAAAAGCCAGAGGCTTCATTGCATTATGTGAGTTGCAAATCCATCACTTCTGAGCAGAAGACAGAATATAAAATAATCTAATCAAATGTGGTAAAGAAATATCCACAGGGTAACTTTTCCCAGTTACTCTATAGCACAGACACACACACACACACACCCGCATGCGTGCGCGCGCGCACACACACAC
>NC_045748.1:4980404-4984031 GCF_008692095.1 Etheostoma spectabile | reverse complement strand
ACACACACACACACACACACACACAAATATCCCAGTTACCCAGTGGAAATATCCACAGGGTAACTTAATTAACACAGTATCAAGGCCACACGAAGGTCAGATGTATTGGAGTACAGCAGAGCAACCGCCAGTACTGCCACTGCGCTTTTCTAAGGAACTGGTCCACTTTACTTTTCCCAGACTTAAATGCGCTTGGTGAGACAGATTTCCCTGCCATGCTGCCTGACCATTTGGCCTATAATTAACCCTGTTACACATCACAAAGGGATGAAAATGGCTTGCCCAATTCATGCTATTATCACATCAGCCTTTCAAGGTGGAGGAATATCATTTCCACATTATTACCATCCATTAAACATAATGTAGCAGTAACGGTGACAAATGTACGGACAATTTTTAAAACAATTACTATCTCTTTGCTCAAACTAACCAGGTCACTACAAATAGTGTGCATTATTATCCCTAAGGTCATGGGCCCTGTGGTTATTTATTTCACACATTGAACAGCACTATATGATTTTGTGCTTATTTTACCTTTTTTTTTTTTTACAATTGCTAATCCACTATAATGATATGCATAGTACAATTAGTGTTGTCAAACGATTAAAATATTCAATTGCAATTAATCGTATTAATGTCATAATTACCTCGCAATTAATCACACATATCTATTCTAAATGTCCCTTGATTTCTTTTTGTCCCATTGTGTTTTCTCATTTTAATGCTCTTATGGAACATGGAACATGGAAAAGTGGACCGGCTATGTTTTTTCTTTAAAACAACATTGGCATATAGCCTACTGTAGTGTTCAATTTCACACAGACATTCTCACTTGGAGCACTCACACAATGTAACACAGTCTGGTAAACGACTGGCAGCTCTTGTGCAGGCTATAGAAGAGCCATGTGATGAGATTGATGTGGATGCAATTCAGGGATGAATAAGTCACTCGAGGCACTTTTTCCCTCAATGTCTGGCAAGGGGAGATATTGTCTGTGTAAGCAGCTATAATGTTTACCATGTTCACCATCTTAGTTTAAACTATTAGCATGCGGCACCCACTTGGTAGAGCGGGCGCACATACAGAATATATATAGAGGTTTAGTCCTTGACGCAGGGGGCCTGGGTTTGACTGACCTCTGCCCTTTGCTGCATATCATTCCCCCTCTCTTTCCCCTTTCATGCCTTGTCTTGTCAAATAAAGGCATAAAATGCCCAAAAAATAATCTTTTATAATCTTCTACTATTAGTATGCTAACATTTGGTTATTAATTCAAAACAAAGTACAGCTGAGGCTGACTGGGATTTCTTAGTATTACACATATTTGGCCATAAACCAAAGCATTGAATAATATGATTACAGAATTAACCTAGTGATCCAATCACACTAGATAATTTCACAGGATGAGTGAAAACTTTGACCCGGTGGGGGAGCTAGAGGAATGGTCAAGGGATCGCATTAGTAGGCTTTATCTTCATTCCATCTTCAGCATTCCATCTGATAGTTCTTACATATGATAGTTGATATTTCTCTTTTTTAAATTTTTCTTTTTCAGTCCAAAGTGGTGACACATTTTTCCTTAAATAAGAGCTTTAATGTCTGCCTCCTCAACCAGATATCTTGAAGCAACAGATTATAGAATATGTAAAATGTAAGAAACTACATGAGTAAAAAATGTAATAAAAAACTGGGTAAAACTTTACTTGAAGGTATCTATATAAGAGTCATGAAGACTGTCATGAAGAAGCGATACATCATAATGTAAACGTTTGATTTGTTTATAATGTTCATGACACATTCATGACAGTGTCATGCCACTTTTATTTCGATCCCTTTAAGTAAAGTGTAACCAAAAACTGTTACTGTTGTTTTTCCAATACCAATCATGCAACACGATGACCATTAGCATTATTCCACAATTTTTCGCCATTTCAAAATTGGTGTACTAGTCATGGGGAGTACCACCCATGTATTGTATGGCTTTAGGGGGAGCTCAGAGAAAAAGATACCCCAGGAAAATATGTTTGTCAGGTTTTGCACGATTTAAAGTGAGAGAAGCTGACTTTTCAAAGCTTGACATATACATGAACTAAATGTTCTTGAAGAATTTGGACTTGGATTGGATTTTTAAAACTTGCATCTGATATCAGTCTGTGAGTAAAACACTAAATAATTGGAGTACTATTTCATTGATGATGTAAATAGTATCAGTTCATCCTGCCTGAGTGTCAAGTTGAGAAAGATGCATTGCTAGCTACATATTTGCCAGGTTTCATTTTTATGGTAATATTACTGACACTCCATTATTATGTTTTAACAGACAACACAAAACCTTTGTTTCAGACAGATTCATGATCAAGTCTACCCTGCAGTGCAACAATGTCACCTGTAGTAACTCATTTCACATGCACATTTCTTTAGTCACTTTTGAATTTCTTGCACTTTCAAAGCTTCTTTTCATGTCTTCCAATATTCTGAATGTTAGTAGAAAGTTGCTCAAATGTTTTGAGGTGCCATCACAAGTACAGCCTTGTTAGTGATACATTTGTTAGCTGTGCAGCTAATTAGCCGTCTTGTCAACACTGCAGTCTGTGCTCTTCTTTAACTCAACACACACATCAGTGGCTATGCACAGTTGCAAATTTGCAAAGAATGGACAAGCTTACAGCTTAATTAGAAGCAGTGAACGGTAAGCAGGTGAGTGAGAGAAATGGGGACCATGAAGAATAAATTAAAAGACACATAGATAGGGGAAAGGGAGTTATTTTATTGTAACTTTCAGCACTTAGACCCCATGTTTTTTTAGACTCACAGAGCAAACATTTCCCTCTATCCAATTATAACACTTTAACTCAGAGGAGTTGTCAACCACAAAAGATAATATGAGTTCGGAAAACAGAGATAAAGAGACAGGGATGTTGACGGGGTCCAGCAGGGAGAAAAAGTGGGAAGAAAAAAGTAAGAGAATAGGAGGTGAGGAAGATGGTGACAAGAAAAAGGTGTTAATGAACATGCATAGAGATGGGGAACCAGGAATGAAGGACAAAGAGGGAGAGACATGGTGGCAGAGTTTTAAAAGAGGACAAAGCAGACAGAAGGGAGTAAGGAATGGATAAGGCGGAGGGAGAAACAGAAGAGTTATTCTTGGTATAGCCAATGGAGAAAGTACAGAATCATCAGTTCTTGTAATAAATCTCTCCTAACCAGCTTTGCGCATCAGCAAACATGGCAAATGATGCTCGAATTCTTCAAAAAAAGCTGCCGCCAGGAGGACTTAATTTTCCCACCATCTTTGAAATCTGTCAACGAATCACACCTTGTTAACTCAGACATAGGAATCCTCTTTGCTCTCTATGCGTGGAAGGCTAAGACTAATTGGTATTAACTCTTTCAACCATTGATCTGTAGTTTAAGATGTGGCAGGCTATGCTATGCGCCACAAAATTCACAACAAAGAGCCAGTTAAAATGCACTTTTAGTGCTCTCCAGGATGGGCTAGAAGGAAGGAACTGTGACAAAGTCAAATAGAGCCTATGCCATTGTTGCATATCCTCACATTTAGTTCACTCTCAGTTAAGGTGACCAGATTTCTCAGACAAAATCCGGGGACATTTTCAGCTCAGAAG
>NC_045748.1:4976704-4980394 GCF_008692095.1 Etheostoma spectabile | reverse complement strand
TCCAAAACAAGTAATGTTTTTATTTTTGTAAATCTTAAAACGGGGACACTAGACCAAGAGCTGTTCTCATTAGGGGCAAGGTCTGATCCTAGACCCACCCCTGCTGCTACTTCCTACTCCACTCCACTACACCTCAAGTTAGAAAGTCCTAATATTTCAAGATAAAAAATCCATCCTTATACTTCAAGATAAAAAGTCCTAATATTTCAAGATAAAAAGTCCTAATATTTCAAGATAGAAAGTCCTAATATTTCAAGATAGAAAGTCCTTATAGTCCTAATATTTCAAGATAGAAAGTCTCAATATTCATAATGTTGTAATGTTTACTGAACTACTGACACTTTTGCTTTACTGCTCAAGGCTTGTTTCTGCAACAGCTCATTGAGAATCAGATACATAAAAACACTGATGACATATTTTCCTTTGACAGTGATGCAGTTTAAACGAGATTGCTGCAATGTAGTTAATAGGATATTGTCCAGCTTGTATTTACGTTCATAAAGTGCTTGTTTAGCTGCTACAGACTCAGATTAATATTCTAAGTCTGACAACTTATGGGAAGGTTTCTAAGGGGTCGACCTTTCTGTTAAAGATTAAGATACTTTTTAAAACATAAAAGTCCGCAAAATTGCGTTCGCTAAACGCACCAGACTCCATGTAAATAATCAGTGATTTTAGCATCGTAAAACATAGTTTCTAAAAGGTCTCTGAGCACCGCGGGCTCTGGCTGCCTGGAGCCTGCGTGTGTTGGGTGTGGATTACGCTACGTTTGTCAGTTTTTCTTTCTTTCATTCCATTTTGGGTCTTCAGTCACAGTTGAAAACCGGGACATTTCTGGGGACAGATCCAGCCGGGGACAGGTAGCCAAAATCGGGGACTGTCCCCGGAAACCGGTTACGTCTGGTCACCCTACTCTCAGTTCAGTGCATAAAAGAAGCTCTGTGAAACAGTGACATAACGAAATGAAAGGAAAAGAGGCAGAACAAAGAAACAGATATCGGCAAAGCAAGCAAGGGCAGGAGGAAGTTGACAAAAACGGGAAGGCAAAGTAAAATTAAAACCTTGGAGAATTGAAGTTGACCATAATCAGGGACAAAAGATTCCTCTTTATGATCTTCACTTTTACTAGCATCTTTGAATGCTTGTTTGTTGAGTAGAATAATCATCAATGTGAGAACACAGATATGAACAGATGTCAATGAAAAATAAATCTAAACACAGTACCATTGTACTATTGACTGACTTATAAAGGCGTCAACTGAAATCAGTTCTGCTCTCCACCTCCTTTAGGATTTGACCAGCTCTGATATAATATACAATTGGTGGTATTGGTTAGCTGTATTTGTTATAACATTTATTGTTATTAATGCCCAATATGCCATAAAAGTATTCCATATATTTGACTGGATTTAGAAATTTCAGTAACCAGGTTAATATGTTTGTTTCTTTTCAGATTTCATTACACGGTAATCTTTGAAAATATATTTAAACGGAAAATAGTCATTCTTATCCCAAACCTTTCAACCAGTCATCATCAGGCTTATGATCGCGTCCTGGACTTCATTTTGTTGTGGTAGGTTTGTGATAGAGCTCCACAACCAGTGCTCACTCTGAACGCGTAAAATACGGACATTTGAGTAGTGGCTGTCCACGTCTGATGCAACAAAAAAAGCACCCTTCGGGTGTGAGTAGAACGTACTGGGGAGAGCAGCATCTAGATTTTATTCAACAACGCATTCCCTCTAACACATACCTTTATCCCTAGCTCTCTTCTACACAAACAAACATTTGAAAAACATACATCACACTTTACGCTTTGAACCCAAAGACACCAGTTTGTCTCTCTATCTCTCGTATACAAACACAGATGTTATCAAAGGCTGGTACCAGGGGTTCTAGACAGCCCTTGGAGAGAAACACAATGTGTTATATTGTAGTGGAGAGGATTACACAGAGCTTCGCAACTGACAAGACCTCCCGTTCAGGTATGGATGAAAGCGGAGAGAGAGAAAGAGAGAGTGAAATGGGGTGGCAGAGAGGATGACAAACACAGGCACAGCTTCACAGAAAAACTTGACCTCCTTAGGGAAAGAAGGGAAAGGTAAGAGGGGAGATGGAAAAAGAAAAGTCGGGACAAAAAAGGAGAGATTAGAGGAGGACAAACAGAGCTTCATAGTTGACAAGACCTCCTGCTGAGGCCCATGGGGGAGAGGAGATGTTTGGAGAATAGAGGAGAGGAGAAAAAATGGCGAAAATGCTTGGAGAGAGAAAAGATGAAAGACGAGGAGAAAAAGAGGTTTGAGGTCCACTTACAGTTGGTAACTGACAATAATATTTGTCTATTTGTGGTCCTTCTGGCTTTTACAAATACATTTTTATTCAGCCAAACATGGATAAAGCTAACCAACAGAAAACAAAGTAAATACCACGATTCAAAATCAATACATGTAGTAGAGTCCGTCCCTAAAAAGAGCGTGACCCATTTCCACAGCTCTGTCCACGTGTATATCAGGGGTTCAGTCTCTTACATGTGTGAACCCAGAGCTTGTTCCATGTGCCTCGCAGCAAACAACAAGTGCATTAGCAGGTCGGCTGAGAGTTTACGGGCTGTATATCTGTCAGTGTGGGTGTGTTATAGAGGTCAGTTACAGCCAGATAGAGTGAGTATAGTCAATGAGGCCTGTTAAATTTAATAACCAAAAATAACCAAACACCTTGATAAACAACTGAAAGTGACATATAGTGACCTGCAGATGGATAACAGATGCACACACAAACAAAGTGCACAGTGCTTCATGCACCACCTAGCAACGTTCACCATATCCAGTTCTTATAATAAATCCTTGAGATGGACTAGGTCTTTGACTGCTGAAAGCAAAACTGAAGCCAAAATAGAAAGGCAGATCATTTATTTAAGTTTGATGCCAGCAAACGGTTTAGTCGGTGTGCTGTTGACTCCTGACCTCCTTTTTTAAAAATAAATTAGAACAAAGATTTGGCTGTGGGCTCTACATCTACATTGTTCAATGTCCAAACAATGACAGAGCTCACTGTCCTAATCAGTATTCTAATGAGTGTGTTTGATATTACATCTTAAATCATGTTCCTTGCTGCCTTGGGTGCTTTCTAATGCCAAGAGAAGCTATAAGGAAAACCAAGGGGTAGTGCAACTAAAAAAACTAACTTGGCAAAGAAGAGTATAAAGCATAAAATGTGCAATACACAATCTAAGTTTGAGTAGCTTTGTTTTTAATAAGCGTCAACGAGGTTGAAAAAACAGTTGGCAGCAATTCTTAGCAAGTGTTGCGCTCCGTTTAGTTAGGCGGCAACACTCTCCTATAGGAAAACAATAGAACGGCCAGCTCATAGTGGTTTTACCGTGGATCAAATCTGGGCAGCTTTAGACTGTTAAAAACTTAATTACACTATGTGCATATTAATAGTGTGTGTGTGTGTATGTGTGTGCATGTATATGTGTGTGTGAGCATCTCTTAAAAGTGGATTGAAATCAGGATGCATTTACTTTAACCTGACTTTCCTCAATAAAATTGCCAAGTAACCATGCATTTTATTGTACCCACTTCAATTAAGGTCCCTTCACATGTACTTTCCTTAACCCAAACCATGATCTTTCCCTTACCTAACCAAGTAATTTTTGCCATTAACCCTGGGGGCCCTGAGGCCATTTTT
>NC_045748.1:4976618-4976694 GCF_008692095.1 Etheostoma spectabile | reverse complement strand
AATTTCCGTCTGGATTTATTTTATAAAAAATATTGTAAAACATCAACCCTGTTGTCTACAGTCAAGATATGAACAT
>NC_045748.1:4975995-4976608 GCF_008692095.1 Etheostoma spectabile | reverse complement strand
AGAACAAACTGGGTTATTAGAATATTTGGGTTGCAGTGAGGTCAATTGCATGTTAAATAGGTTTTGTAGGGCCTTTGAGATAAATAAATAAATAAATAAATTAATTAATCTTCCAGATATGTATTGATACACATACAGATAAGTAAAACCTAAGCCATTTCCAATCTAAACACTTCTCATATGTCTTGGGAGTCACACGGTAAGAAATAATCATTAAACTTATACAGTTGACAAATAACATGCATTTTTTCCAAAAAAGTCAGACGTTTTGCTCTCATGACTTTACTTATGCCATAGTAACATAATAATGTCATATTTATTGATATTACACCCACAGCAATGTTATACAAGCAAATATGTGTCTAAATAGTGCACCATTTGGCCTTCCATAGAGTATATAGGCATTTTTGTCCCTCTTGGCCTTCCATACAAGAGGGGCCTTTATATCCCATATTGGTCATGTCCTTCCTGAAACAATAGATGGGAGAGACAGGGCAGAGATGGAGGAGCGAGCCAGCGGCAGAAATCAGCCAAAACGCAATGAATTATGGACATAACGTGAATCAATCTTGGATATAACAGTATGGATTTAAAGCCCAAAGAGGCTGAAGTT
>NC_045748.1:4975860-4975985 GCF_008692095.1 Etheostoma spectabile | reverse complement strand
TAGAAAATCCCCTGTAGAGGCTAGAAAGACCCGGAAAAGACCGCCGTAAAGGCGGAAACGTCAGGATTTAAAAAAAAAAAAAAGTGAGTAAATCGCTTGTATGGTTCAAAAGTTATTAAACTATG
>NC_045748.1:4972359-4975850 GCF_008692095.1 Etheostoma spectabile | reverse complement strand
ACTTTTTTACTCGTGGGCGAGTGTCTCGGGCTCAGAGGGTTAAACCTAAACAAACATTGAAGGGGCAATTCTGTGATTTTAAGTCATTCTAATGCCCCCCAGCTTTTCTCCTCTTATTTTTTCTTCCATATTTGTCTCTATGGTCCTCGTCCACGCACACTCCAAGCACTGACTAAACATCACACAGTTCTAAATGACCGTAGGTGACCCATATTCTTTTCATTTTGGTTTACCCATTTCATTTTCTATTTTTTAACAATGTCTGGCCAATCAGCAGGCCAGGTCACTAGGAATTCTCCAGGTACTCCCAATAGCCAGTCTGCGCCTGCCCTTTATGGTTTGTTGGAAGAGAAAAAACGGCATAATGGATTACATGAGGCTGGAGGATTGTGTGTGAATAAGTACCATCCCCAGGTACATGCTGCAGCAAACACTAAATGCTAGACTTCACCTGTTGTAAGTTGCCCTAGACTGATAGATGAGGCCGGGGCTTCTATCAGACAGCTTAAACTAGGACAACAGCACACTGTGAAGCTTAAAGTCCTGACATTTTTTCTCTTTGAATAATTTTACAGAGAAATGTCTGAGGCCCCTCTTCAGTTTTCCCTGGTCCATGGTGGTCCCAGTCTGAGCATAGTTTAATTTCTTATTATGAGAAGTATAAGTCAATCCAGTTAATTGAGCTCCAGTCCAGCAGAGAGGTTGGTCTAATTGTTGGTTTGTCTCAGCCTGAGCCACCGCAGGCTCTCAGCTGCAAGAGATGGGCTAAAAGCTCCCCACAGAGACCTCGCTGGTGTTGTCAGCTGAGACAAAGCATACAATTAGCCATTAGTTTCTGCTGCTAAAGTGAAACTAACAGCTAAACTCCAGCTACTTGGCTACAGGGATTAACTCAATTGTTTGGATTTCAAGGTAGTAAACTACATTGATTAATGTAGATTCTCAGTGCAGGAAGACAAAGTACATCCTGAGCAGTGTCACTCTGACACATTTGCTTGCTCCCCAAACTTATTTGTGTAATGCACTAAGAGATGTGTGTGTAAGAACGTGTAATGTTGTGTTTATTGAGAAGAGGTGAAAATGGGATGTAATAATAGTCAATTGAAGAGTCTAGTGTCTAGTGTCTAGTGATGGTGTTCTTTATCTAGATTAGTATGAATCTAATACACAGGATCTTCTGTTAAACCTTTTTGAAGTGTCTGTAATACTGCATGCACTGACCACTGATTTTAAATGGGCAATTATTAACTCTTCCCTTCAGCAAATACGTTACATCTAACATGATTTAATAGACTCTCTGTCATGATGTCATCATGGCAGTCAGTTCTTCTCTTTGTTTTGTGTGCCTTGTCTGTTTCTCCTCATTATTCTCCCCCCCTTGGGCTATCTGTGAGCTGAGGGCGTGGCTTAGCTGTCAGTGGAGCCAGGTGAAGCTCCTTGCCTAATCATCCTGCTGCAGTACTGAAGGCTGGCTCTGTTATCCACTTGTCACTAGATTGTACAGTCTACCAGAGCGCCTGCCTTGCTTATTCTTGCGCATGCTTCCTGGTTGCCTGCATGCTCCCCCGCTCACTCTACATTAATTACTAGGATTGGATTTAGCCTCAAATTGTTTGTTGGACTCTGGGAGATTCTTCACCAAGTCACTGGGCTCGCACTGCACCCACCACTCGATGTCCTCAACACCCCCCCCCTCCTCTTTTGACCTGCGCAATTATTGTATGTAGTTTGTACTCAAATTAAATCGCTTTATCATTTATTCTGTGTCATATGTCTGTGCTTCTGGGTCCAACCTCCAGTGTCGTCCCATGACACTCTCCCTGTCTGTTTCTCTTCCCTTCTGTCTTTACCTTAAGACTTATTGGATAGTTTGTGAATTGATGCTTTTCTCTTCTTTCACATTCTTAGTGCTTATCCCAATTTGTAACTGAATGACTGTTAAGCCGTTTCATCTGCGGAATTGAGATTAAACCATTGTCTTTATGTACATAATACTGAATTGTTGGATTATGAATAACCATCATAAACACTAAAACTCTGCATGTGTCCAGACTCCTATTCTAGTCTAATCAGCAAGAGGAAGAAAATGATATTCTTGAATTAATATGCTGAACTCCAGAAAAATAAAGCAGCTAGATGTTACTGTTTTATGTCTGTACTTTATGACAAATGTATATAGAAGTATCTGATGTTGAGAAAAACTGTATAAAAACTAGCTAGAATGGGACGCATAATCACAGATAGGACTCTTAGAAGTTTCAAATGTGCATACTTCAGCCAAGGACTCTGCAGAGAAGCATATTTGGATCAGTAGAATGTTAATTTTTGCTGTTGAATACTACATAAGGGCTGTCAAGTTTCCCTCTCACAGGTGCATTTACAAAGCAGCTTCCAGTCCTAAAATTGGTTTCATGAAGGAATATTACAGTGCCCATGAATTTTCTTATCTTTCTGAACATTTTATATCAAAACCACAAGAAAACAGACTTTCATTCTTCAGAACCTCTATAATATACAGGTTTGTTGTTCTACTGCTTAAACATTTCACAGTTTCAGCACGAATGTTTCCAAGTAGATGATGTGTTAGCGCTCCTTGACCTTGGAATTCCACAAGTTGCCTGATTTTCAAAACTGCTTCAGCTTTGTAGAAAATAGATGAGCTCTCCCATACCTTTGTTCATTCTCACACTCTCCTGATGAACTGAACCTTCTTTGCACAAAGAATAAATACTTAAAAGACATTGTTGAGCTTTATTTCAAATCTCACCCTATAGATTAGAATTTCCACCAGAGCAGTTTTTAACTATTTGGAGATTTAATCAATCGGTGACTTTTGAAAGAGTCATCCATGTGTAGAGAGAACACCTATAGTTCACTATATTACGCCATAGGAAGTAAAAGGGCTCCTTAACTAATGAGACATGTTTGTCTGTAGACTAATGCATACCTAAACTAAATTATGACTCATTTGAAAGTCTTGTTCTTAGTCTTTCACACCCAGGTTGGAAATCAATGCAACCAATTCTATTTGTTATAGTGTACCGAGCACCTGGTCCATATTTTATCGGATATTTGCAGAGTTTCTGTCAACTTAGTGCTAACAAACGGACAAAGTTTATTATTGTAGGGATTTTAATATTCATGTGGACGATGAATGAGTCCTTAGCACTGCGTTTATCTCTCTATTAGATTCTATTGGCTTCTCTCAAAGTGTTCATAAACAGACTCACATTTTTAATCACACCCTCGATCTTGTTCTGGTATATGATGTTGAAATTGAACATTTAATAGTGTTCCCACAGAATGCCTTTTTATCTGACCACTATTTTTGATAACTTTTGAGTTTATACTGCTTACACTACCGAACTCCATTAGCCACACCTTCTATACAAGATGTATATCTGATAGTGCTGTAGCTAAATTTAAGGACGCAATTCCGTTAGCATTTAATTCATTACCAAATCACAAAGTAACGGAGGACTCCTATGCTA
>NC_045748.1:4972165-4972345 GCF_008692095.1 Etheostoma spectabile | reverse complement strand
ATCGATCATTTTGTTGATAGTGCAGCAGGCTCGCTACGAATGACTCTCGACTCTGTTGTCCCTCTAAAAAAGAAGATAATAAAACAAAGACGGTTAGCTCCATGGTATAACACTGAAGCTCTCAAATTAAAGCAAATATCGCGGAAACTTGAGAAGATCTGGCGCTCCACCAAACTGGAA
>NC_045748.1:4965484-4972140 GCF_008692095.1 Etheostoma spectabile | reverse complement strand
CCGGGAAAATTCTCGTTTAATCTGGCAAGATAGTCTTAAAACGTATAGAGAGCCCTCCGTAAGCCAGATCAGCGTACTCTCGTCATTGATAGAGGAAATAGTGAACAACCCCAGGTTTCTTTTCAGCAACTGTAGCCAGCTAACCGAAGCGTCCACGCCTACTGAGCCAAGTATCCCATAGCTCTTTAGTAGTAACAACTTTATGAGGTTCTTGCAATGATCAAAATTATACGATTTAGACTCAACTTCACCAAGACTGGCCCTGACTTATCTCAAACTCAGGAACCTAGAAACAGCGTAAACCAGATACATGTTTAGACCCTGCTTTTGCTTCACTGTAATCTTTCACTTTAATTCATTATTTCTTTCATCTTACAGCCAGGGATTCAAACTCATTTAGTTCAGTGGGCCGCATACAGCCTACTTTTGATGCGTGGGCCAGACCATTAAAATCATAGCACAGTCATCATACCTATAAAAAACAATAAATTTCATGTTTTTCCCTTTTTTTTAGCTGAAAGAACTACAATTGATTAGGATATTTTTTTAATTTAATGAATATCCCTTTTACAAAACATTGTTACGAACAACTTCCGAATTCTCAGAAAAAAGTGCAATTTGCTTCAGTTAATATCATTTCATGTGTGCCTTTACAACTGATCACGGTTTGACAAATGCACAACACTTTAAAAAGGTTTTTTTTTTTTCCCCCCCCCCCCCCCCCCCCCAAAACAAAAGTAAACTGAAAGAATATTGTCTAATATCTTGCTAATAAATAAAATATGGCACTTTAAGATAAATCAATTTATCATATATTGTGAATTATTTTTACCTTGACCATTTGCCACGTTTGTATACTTATCAAAAACTTAAACTGACTTCCCACATCTTACACACCAAAGTGGCGGCCGTTTTAATGTAGAAGAAGAAAGCATTATACATAAACATAGCATAAACATGCATACATACATGTCAGACCAACTCTTAGTTTGTGAGCGTCACTACAATTGCACATTTTAGCTATTATACAGCTAAGGATTATTTTCCAGAACTAGTTTTAGAGTGGCAAATGTTTATGATGCAGCTTTTCAAGATTAGTCTCACTTTAGACTACTTTGTGTTGCTCCCTGAAACTTGTGCATCTTTTAGCCGTGCACAATGCAATCAGTGTCAAGGCGTCAGTCTGATTAGCAGGCAGTTCAGAATGTCATTTAAGTGTTGGGGTGTGAGCCTTGAGGCAGTTGTGTTTTATGATGTTCATACCAGAGAAACCTGTTCACACAGGTAGGGATGTCGACGGGCACATCAGAAGCTTTGACATGAAGGGGGAGCGAACAACTGCAAATTCTGTCTGAGTTCACCAAGACCTGAAACCGTTTTCTCAAACTCCCAGCACTCCTGAAATCTTGTTCTGTGTACCGGGCATGCCAGCATTCACAACAGTTGCACTTACATCTCTTAGCCATGGCATGAGCAGGTCCCCCACACGCCAGCCCTGCTCTCCCACAAAGTCAGCTTCAACGTGCACGCAGTATGCCTGTCATAATACTGTGTGCCAACTTTTTTTTACACCGGCCTTGTCAACATTTTGTTTAATTATTACGGGTGCTCTGTTACTATCCACCATAAATGCAAGGTCCTGCAGCCATTCCAGAGATTGGAAGTCCTCCTACGGTTCTTTTCCTTTTGTCTCCAAAACTGTCCAATTTCTTCCGGTGAGCACGTCTGTACTGTAAGTGCTCTCGTCAATTCAACAGAAAATGCAAGAAATGACGTGAACTTTGTGTTTCAGCTTGCGTCCAAATCTGTGGATAGTTCTGATCCTCTCTGCATAGTATTCCTCGTCAGGCTGATGTGGCAAAAGCTTGTCGCTTCTTCTCGGGACTACAAGGTCTGCAGACCTTCACATGCCGTTTTGATGACTTCCTCCCCTTCGTGAACGGCTTTTGATGCTAATATGCCATTCGTAGCATTATTACGTGCTGTTACCTGCTGCTTCCCTGTACCTCGTTGGCTCCACGAGTGACAAATGACTTCTTTTCTTCAGACCCACCAGCAACTCATTTTATCTTTCCTCGTCTCAGTTGTCCTTGCAGGCTGTCGTTTTTTCACCATCTGATTCTCATAATGGCCGCCGAATATTAATATTTCCTTAACACCGACAGGTGTTGCATACACACCAAGCTCCAGTTTCCCATTCCCTCTGTTAATAAATAGGAATCTGTCAATTTTCTTGGAAACTCTACCTCAATATCCATATCCACCAACTTTTTCTCTTTTTTGAACAAAGACATTTTGGCTATGAGGGTGTAAAAGGCTATTACAAAAGTAAGTAGATGTAGCGGAGTAGTCACTGAACATTAGCTGGTGTCTATATCAGCATTGTTTTTGTCGTTTGCTTCTTCTCTTCAGCAGCTCTATGTCTACAAAAAGGTGGCGCCCCCTAGCGAAAATGTCGGAATAGCAGTTTCCCTAAAAAAATTCTAGTTCATGTCTCATTGCAATTTCCTTTTCAGATTAATTCTCGCGGGCCAGATTAACCCCTTGGCGGGCGGTTCAGGCCCGCGTGCCGTACGTTTGAACCCTCCTGATCTACCGGGGCCTCACCTGCCTCTTGATCCCATCCCGACTAGCTACCTAAAGAGTTTTACCATTAGTCCCACACTTCGCTACTGATATAACCAATTTGTCTTTATTAACGCTATGTACCACAGCACTTTACAGTTGCTGTATTACACCTCTTCTGAAAACGCAACCTTGATACAGATGTTTTTAGCCGACCTATAGACCTATAGCTAACCTTCCATTTCTCTCTAAGAGTCTTGGAAAGCAGTCGCCAAACAGCTGTGCGACTTTCTGCAAAGCAACAGCTTATTGGGATTTCAGTCAGGATTAGAGTCATCAGAGCGTCATTCCCTGCCCTTTGGTGAAGAATTACTAATGACCTTCCAATTGCATCAGACAAAGGACTTATCTCTGTACTTGTGTTATTAGAACTTAGCGCTGCTTTGATAACCATTGACCATTATACTTATTACAGTATTGGAAATTTTAATTGGCATTAAAGGGACTGCTTCTAAGCTGGTTTAAGTCTTATTTATCATATCAGTCTCGTCTGTTTGTTCTGTTAAAAACGATGATCCTCTGTGGCACGCCAAGTTAGTCATGGAGTCCACAAGGATCTTGTGCTCGTCCAATTCTGTTACCTTTATATTGCTCGGATCCTTTGGCATTATATTAGGAAACACTCCATAAACTTTCATTGTTTTCAGATGATCTCAGTTATATCTATCAATTTAAGACGAACGAAATCAGAACAAAACATAAAACATCAGTTAGCTTAAACTTCAATGTGGGCCTTTATCAATAAACATATTAAAACCTGGGTGACCTGTAATTTTCTAATGGTTAAACTCAGATAAAACTGAATTATTGCTCTCGGACCCAACCACTCCGTGCCCGTGCATTATCCAAAGATATAGTTACTTTGATGGCCTCACCCTTGGCCTTCCCGCAACCACTGTTAAGAATCTTGGAAGTCATCTTTGATCGACATGTCCTATGTAATTCCCACTTAAAGCAAATTTCAAGGCTCGCCTTTTTTTCAATTCACCTCCATAATATTGCAAAAATCATGAATATCCTGTCTAAAAAAGATGCAGAAAACTAGTCACTGCAACTATGTTACTATCAGTTGGATTAACTGCAATGCTTTGTCATCAACAGGGTGCTCGGAAGTCCATAAGAGGACTCTCGCCTGATCGGCTAATTCTCGGAGGCACATGTTCTGACACGGGAGAGGAACCAGGAAAAGAGATCACTTTCTCCTGTTTTAGCTTCTCTCATTGGCTCTGTCACATTTTAGAATGGAATTTGAAATCACTATGCATTCTCACCTACAAGCCTTCAATGGTCGCTCCCTCTTACGTAAGAGCTCCTAGTAACTTACAACCCTGCGAGAGCACTACTCTCGCCCAAATAGCAAGGTGAAGTTGAATTTTTTTTTACTGGTGTTCTAGAGTCCTCTAAGTAGAAAGGGAGCCAGAGCGGTGCTGCTAATCAGGTTCCTGCTCCTGTTGGAACCAGTTTCCAGTTGTGGGTCCTGGAGGCCAGAACACCGTCAGCCACATTTAATAGTACGCTCACAGACTTTCCCTCTTTTGATAAAGCTTATAGTTAGGGCATATAATCGAGCTGTATTGTTTAGGGAGTCGTAGTTAGGATCACAAGGCGGAAATAGTTATTCAGATTTATCCTATCATATAATCAATAATATAAAACCTAAAGGAGCGTGTGGCATACAGACCGATCCGGTTGGTAGAGTCTGGCCCGGCCGGGCTGGGCAGGAGTCTTTACCTTGTCCTCCTCTTGGTTTTGCTGTAATAATAGGTTTTAGACGCTGGGCCGTTATTTGAGATAAGCACTGTCAGGGCAATGCCTCCTCCGTAGAACGACAGTGTTGTCCATCTTCATGTATGTCCTTCAAGATGCCAGAAATGCTTTGTTACTAACCTAAAGGGGCTCTGGGGAGCGTTCGCGCGTGGATCCTTTGTATCGTTTCTGTCCCAGGCGCGCATGGTTCACTTGGATAAGAGAGGGTCCACAACTCAGGTAGGCAGCTTATTCTCCGTGTCCACTCGCTCCATTCTGGTGATGAGGGCCATTAGTTGCACCTGACTGCGAGGCAGTGCAGTGCCCGTGCTGCCGCTAGGGTCACGTGCTACGGATGTCCTGTCGTGGATGTCTCTTGGTGAATTCCGGGCACAGCGCGTCCCTGCTATGCCATCTGAACTACTGCCTAGAGACTGCCGTGATCATAGGGAGATGGCACACATATCCTATTTTGATTCTATTTTTTGGAAAATTAAGGTTGCCGACCTCTCATAAATGCTAACCCCAACCGAGGCTCCCAGCGCGTGACGATCATTCACCGCGCCTCATCCAAACAAAGAGCTGCTGTGTCTGACGAGGGGTTCTGCCAAAACATGGCTATTTTATCACACTCCAGCAACGGACGACAGTGCGGCGCCAACAGCACTGCGTGGGCATTGCCTCTTGGGAGGACTAAGAAAAGATTGTACAACGGATGACTCTAGTACGAGGCTGGCACAGCCATTGGATTAGTCTATCTAAAGCTCTGGGTTTACAGTTCCTGCATAAAGCTCTGTGGTTGAGTGACGTGCCTTAGGACTGGATAGGAGAGAAATCTAAGAAAAATAAAAGAGGGCAATGTGTGAGGGAGTATTACAAAATCTAAAAGTTGAGATTTCGGGGGAGCTGAAGGTTGACACGCATGTCATTAGGTTTGGCCAGAGGGCCCGCTGGTCCACTATAAACACATACAGTAAGGCCGATCATAAGCACATGGGGGAAAAAAACTACAACCAGGCAGATCCAACTGTACTTGAGGATAACACACAGGGCTGTAGATTTCGTGACCCATGTTAATCCCTCACGGCTTATCCGTGTGCTCTTCAGTACCGTGTTAAAGGGAAAAAGAGTAGTGGCGCACAGGGAGGACGGGTTGGTAGTGGGCACGAGAGATGATCGGATGCGAGTGTGCACGGGTATGGCTTAGGGTCACTGCGGTTGCATGATGACAGTTGGAGCGAGGAGGGAGCCACTGACCGGCGGGATTACATCTATGGGCGGGAATCACTGACGGAAGCTGCGAGGTACACACTGCTCGACCGACCTTAGCTAACCACTTTCCTGGCATCTGGTTCAACGGCGGCTGAATATTCCAAGTAGATTTACGGCACTAGTTTACGTATATCTTTTTGTCCCATATAGTCTATGTTATTAACCTAAGTCACTTGCAAAGTAACGATCTAGTTTACCCATTATTTCTGTACGTTAGCTTGCGCTTAACTAGCTAGGGAAACATGTTACGTTAAGTCTTTTATCGAAGTTTCACTTCTCGTATTTTACCGTGTCAGCGCAATGCTAACGGTTGATTGTCATGCTTATCATTGTTTACCGCTATAGCACATGTATGGAACCAAGTTTCTTATAACGTTTGGCGCTACTGTAATACCCTACAATGCCCCACTAATGTGCGACTGTTTGCCCTGTCAGTCTATAATTGGGGCATGTACCCCTTGACATGCTGTTAATATTATGTTAGCAGAATAGCTCCTTTAACTAAGTTCCATTACACTAAAAACAATAGACTGTTTTGATCATGTGTTATTCTCCTGATAATTAATGACGTACAGTTCCATGCTAGTGTGCATACTTATTTAACTATGAGGGGCCATGAAATTGATGATTCTTTCTTCTTTGAGAAATAAGAGTGGCTGAGAGCCACAATGGCATGTTCACAGCACCCCCAATGCCTCCGAAATAGCAATAGTATTAGTTAATTTTCTTGTGCTATAATTTGTATAACATTAAACTTTAATCAGACTTTTTTACAACTAAGCCAAGGTAACAAGCTTTTCAAATAGTGTGTTAACAAGAGTGCTGTCATTTATCCTTTTCTCTATAGCTTAAATATTTGCTTGGCTGGTCTGCGTGGGCCAGACCATTAAAATCATAGCACAGTCCATCATACCTATAAAAAACAATAAATTCATGTTTTTCCCTTTGTTTTAGCGGAAAGAACTACAATTAGATTAGGATATTTTTTTAATTTAATGAATATCCTTTTACAA
>NC_045748.1:4965021-4965213 GCF_008692095.1 Etheostoma spectabile | reverse complement strand
GACTTCCCACATCTTACAAACCAAAGTGGCGGCCGTTTTAAATGTATAAGAAAGAAAGCAATTTATACATAAAACATACATAAAAAATGCATACATACAATGTAAGACCAAACTCTTTAGTTGTGAAGCTGGTCACTAACAAATTGCACATTTTAGCTATTAATACAGCAAGGATTAATTTTCACAGAACTA
>NC_045748.1:4964688-4964834 GCF_008692095.1 Etheostoma spectabile | reverse complement strand
GCGCAGTTTTGTTTTATTGATGTTCATTACAGAGAAAACCTGTTCACAAAGGTAGGGATGTCGACGGGCACATCAGAAGCTTTGACTATGAAGGGTGAGCGAAAAACTGCAAATTCTGTCTTGAGTTCACCAAAGACCTGAAACCG
>NC_045748.1:4964280-4964423 GCF_008692095.1 Etheostoma spectabile | reverse complement strand
CCAGAGATTGTAATTCCATCACTGGCTTTCCTTTTGTCTCCATAAACTGTCCAATTTCTTCCAGTTGAGCAACGTCTGTAATGTAAGTGCTCTCGTCAATTGCAACAGAAAATGCAAGAAATGACTTGACTTTGTGTTTCAGC
>NC_045748.1:4964099-4964240 GCF_008692095.1 Etheostoma spectabile | reverse complement strand
CAATAGTATTCCTCGTCAGGCTGATGTTGGCAAAAGCTTGTCGCTTCTCGGGACATACAAGTTCTGCAGCCTTCAGCATGCACGTTTTGATGAACTTCCCCTTCGTGATACGGCTTTGATGCTAATGCTATTTCGTTAGCA
>NC_045748.1:4963949-4964089 GCF_008692095.1 Etheostoma spectabile | reverse complement strand
TGGCTTTTACCGCTGCTTCACTGACCTCTTGGCTCCGAGTGAAAATGGACTGCTTTTTCTTCAGACCCACCAGCAACTCATTTATCTTTCCTCGTCTCAGTTGTCCTTGCAGGCTGTCGTATTTTTCACCATGCTGAGTC
>NC_045748.1:4963567-4963817 GCF_008692095.1 Etheostoma spectabile | reverse complement strand
ATATCCACTTTTCTCTTTTTTGACAAAGACATTTTGGCTAATGAGGGTGTAAAGGCGATTACAAAAGTAAGTAGATGTATCGTAGTAGTCACTGAACATTAGCTGTGTCTATCTCAGCATTGTTTTGTCGTTTCTTCTTCTTCTTTCAGCAGCTCTATGTCTAAAAAGGTGCGCCCCCTAGCGGAAAATGTCGGAATAGCAGTTTATTAAAAAAATTCTAGTTCATGTCTCATTGCAATTTTTCACTTTC
>NC_045748.1:4963076-4963202 GCF_008692095.1 Etheostoma spectabile | reverse complement strand
TCTGCAAAGCAACAGCTTATTTGAGGATTTTCAGTCAGGATTTAGAGTTCATCATAGCGTCATTCACTGCACTTGTGAAAATTACTAATGACCTCCTAATTGCATCAGACAAAGGACTTATCTCTG
>NC_045748.1:4962640-4962803 GCF_008692095.1 Etheostoma spectabile | reverse complement strand
GGAAACACTCCATAAACTTTCATTGTTATGCAGATGATACTCAGTTATATCTATCAATTAAGCCGAATGAAACTAATCAGTTAGCTAAACTTCAAATGTGCCTTTAGGATATTAAAACCTGGGTGACCTGTAATTTTCTAATGTTAAACTCAGATAAAACTGA
>NC_045748.1:4962253-4962521 GCF_008692095.1 Etheostoma spectabile | reverse complement strand
AGGACATGTCCTTTAATTCCCACTTAAAGCAAATTTCAAGGATCGCCTTTTTTCACCTCCATAATATTGCAAAAATCAGGAATATCCTGTCTAAAAAAGATGCAGAAAAACTAGTCCATGCACTTGTTACTTCTAGGTTGGATTACTGCAATTCTTTGTCATCAGGGTGCTCGGAAAAGTCCATAAGGACTCTTTAGCTGATCCAGAATTCTGCGGCACATGTTCTGACGGGAACCAGGAAAAGAGATCACGTTTCTCCTGTTTTAGC
>NC_045748.1:4961891-4962020 GCF_008692095.1 Etheostoma spectabile | reverse complement strand
ACCAGGTTCCAGTTTGGGTCCGGGAGGCAGACACCGTCTCCACATTTAAGAGTAGGCTCAAGACTTTCCTCTTTGATAAAGCTTATAGTTAGGGCATATAATCGAATATTGTTAGGGAGTAGTAGTTAG
>NC_045748.1:4961617-4961769 GCF_008692095.1 Etheostoma spectabile | reverse complement strand
ACCTTGTCTCTCTTGGTTTTGCTGTAATAATAGTTTTAGACAGCTGGGGACTTATTTTAATACACTGAGCTCCTCTCTCCTCTATGTTTCCATCTTTCATTTATGTGCATCCATGTCCCAGAAATGCTTGTTACTAACCTAGCTCTGGGGAG
>NC_045748.1:4960732-4961043 GCF_008692095.1 Etheostoma spectabile | reverse complement strand
AGATAACTCTTGTTATGAATTGATACTATAAATAAAATTAAATTGAAATTGAATTGAATATTAAATCTAAACGTTTAGATTTGTATCCATGAATGTTGATGCATTTTATTTTTTGCCCATGAAGCCTACTGTATACATATACATACAGATAAGAAGCTACACACAGTAATATCGGATTAAAAACCACAACTGAAAGATTTCTTTAACCCAGTAGTTCTCACACTTCTTTCCGTTTCATTCATAGACCGTTAATATGAATGAACAGAGCATGTGTGACGTCACCCATTGGTTTGTGGAGATCAGAAATGAGT
>NC_045748.1:4942002-4960722 GCF_008692095.1 Etheostoma spectabile | reverse complement strand
GCGTTTATGGGCGCAGCCATCTTGGTTGCGGATGTGACGATTTTAGAGCGGAGGGAGAGAGGAGCCACTGACCGGTGGGCGGGATATACAGTCTATGGGCGGGATCTGACTGACGTTACTAGAGTAAGCACACGTGCTCTAACCGATAACCTTAGCTAACCACTTTCCTGGCAATCTGGTTGTCAAGAACTGCATGCTGATACGTCAGATAATCAGATTTGACTCACTATATATCAGTATGGGTTGTGGTCCTCTACAGTCTAGCTTGCTTAGTGCCTTATATAGTGCACATTGCCAAAGTGAGGGAACGGGCAATCTGAAGTGTACCATTAATGGTCACATAGAACGTTAGCTTGCCGCTTAACTAGCTATGGTAAAACATGTTAACGTTAATTCTTTTAATCGAAGTTTACTTCTCGTAGTTTAAACGTGTCAGCGAAATGCTAAACGGTGATTGTCAATGCTTATCATTGTGTAACGCTATTAGCACATGTATAACCAAGTTTCTATAACGTTGGCTAACTGTAATAACCATAATGCACAAAAATGTGCTACTGTTTGCCCTGTCAGTCTATATTGGGGCATTTAACCTTGACATGCTGTTAAGAGCTAATGTTAGCAGAAATAAGCTCCTTTACTAAGTTACAATTACACTAAAGAACAATAGACTGTTGTTGATTCATGTGTATTTCCTGGATAAAAGAAGTACAGTTACCACTAGTGTGCATAGATTTTCATATGAGGGCTCAAATGGAAATTGATGATTCTTTCATTCTTTTAGAAATAAGAGTGCTGAGAGCCACAATGGCATGTTCACCCCCCAAATGCCCCAGAAATAAGCAATAGTATTAGTTAATTTTCTTTTGCTATATATTGTATAACATTAAACTTTAATCAGACTTTTTTACAACTAAGCCAAGGTAACAAAGCATTTTCAAATAGTGTGTAATTAAGAGTGCTGTTCATTTATCCTTTTTCTCTATAGCTTAAAATATTTGCTTGGCTGGTCTGCGGTGGAAGAGACTTCTCCCTTTCTTTTACCAGTCCCTACAAGGAAGAGCTGTCCCGGACGTCCTCCTTATTCACTGTGGCGGGAATGACCTGAGACATGTCAAGGGCGTCAACCTTGTTGCAGGGATGGAGGAGGACCTGCAGCACCCCCACCTGCAGTATCCGGGCATGATAGCACAAGTGCTGTAAGATTTAAATGTTAAGCTGTATTTTTATATTGTGATTTGTAATGTCAACCATTTCTACTGTAATTAACAGTGTGAGAGATTCAACGACCTCTTTATTATGCAGACATGTCTTGTGACAGTTAAGTTTGCCTTTACCTTAACCCACAGCAGTATTTTATGTATGGAATTTACTCTTGTAAAAGGTGAACTACATTATTTAATTCATATATTTTTAAAAATCTTTAGTGTTTGGTTAATGTATTTTTTTTTAAGTTGATGCCCATTTCAATGTGAAATAAAGGTCCTTCTAAAGCTACATTTGTTGTTTTTCTGAAGTAACTATAATAGGAACATCCAGCATTGTAGTCATACAAGAAGACATTGGTAATTTTATAGAATTTGTAATTGATTAAAAGTGTCTTTCTATTTTGGCTTTAATACACATAAATGTTACCATACTTGCTTTTCTTGTGTATTTTGAACATTTTTAGTAGATAATTGAAAATGCACTAGGTGCTGTTTAATCTGTGCAGGGCATGTAAAATCATAGCGTATGATCACAAATTGCAAAGAGGAATTAAACAACTTATTAAATGCAGTAACTAATGATTAAATCAAATGTATCAGGTACATTGATTTAATCATTAGTTAATCCTTTAAAGTATGAAAACTAAAAACCATAGGACATGCATGTCAATATTTAATTCTAACAGTACATAAATACATAAAATATACAAGACCCTTTATTTGAAATTACCAAACATACTTTCACCTGTGACTGCTAGAGTATATTAATTATTTTATTCCAGTTTAATATTTATAAAAGTTTTAATCCACAAAACTACTTAATGTTACTACTATCACCTCTCAAACTACAGCAGAAACTAAGTCAACCACAAGAAATTGAACCTCTAACTACCAAGTGCCAAAAGATTGTCCATCCTTCCAGCAGAAGAAGCTGAACCAAAAATGATTTTCTGGCATTTTTACAATCAGAACACATTTGAGAACTTTGGATGTGGTCAACGCTCTGGTTTCCACATCCAGATGAAATGGCACCAAATACGCCGCTCTACACAACAGGTCTTCCTTCTGGAGGCTCTATACACCAGGTCTTCCTTCTGGAGGCTCTATACACCTCGTCTTCCTTCTGGAGGCTCTGCTCATTCAGTTTTCAGTGTGGATACCTTTGTAGTTCCAGTAAAAGACAAACATGTAGTTAAGGCACGGTAGATCACAATTAATTATATTAATATATGAGCTAATTTATGAGACACACACTAAATTATTTATTTAAATTAATAATACCTGCTTGTCTCTAAAAAACTGATCTTCCTCAAAGTGTGAACAGCAGACGTGACTTTTCGTGGTTCCATTTGCTGGTCTCTCTCTCCTCATGTTCACCAACCATTGCTTCAGCCTGGCCTCATCAAAAGGAAGTCTGTTAGGACAGAAATTCATGTTGTGCATTTAGAACTCACATCCCAAAGGTGTATATACTATCAATTTACACTAACAAGGCACCACATCTGCTGTATGCATCTGTAATGAAAATGATTGAAATGTATATTTAATAGATTAATATAATGTCATACCCCAACGTAACTTTAAAATAATGTCTAATTGTTTCATGTGCGCCATTTTATCGCTAACAATCTGACCCACTCCCCCACCCGGAGACCTCCGTCTCCAAGTCAACGCGCTCCCTCCCGCAGCTTAGTCCGTGTGGTGATGGTGATGCTGGGTGGGTGCTGCCGCGGCGAGGGGGACAGGGTGCCTGTAACCTCTCGCCCAGAAAGATCCGCAGCCCCGACTGGGGTGGGGTGTGCAGGCCTCGCCATGGCCGTCTTTCGCCCGCCTCCGGGTAACGTTGCCCAGACTTTCGGGATACATATATTTGACTCAAAAGCAGGTCTACGTTTGACGTACAAATCCGCCACACAAAGATATGAGGGGTTATGTCTGAATCACACGCTGTTCCACGATGATCTTACCCCGTGCTAATAGGGTTTATGAATTTGCAATATAACGTTAGCTACATCAGGCTTTGATTTTAAGCTAACGTTACCATTACATGCGCATCGATTAGCACTAATACCACCTATTACAGATCAACAGATCACAGGCGAGATCGGTGCATACCTTCTGTATTCGACTGTAACATTAAATATATTTTAATACGTTTATACATAGACTGCATGCGTTTATACGGTCTGCTTAGCCTTATTAGTTAGCCCGCTAGCTTGCTTAGCAAGGTGCAATCTAGAAGCTAGCTAACGATATAATTGAGATGCTAACGCTGGCTAACGAAAAACTGTATAAAACAAATATAATTACTTACCGGAAAAACTGAACTGCCGATTCCTTTGAGTGTCTTGCCGTGCAACCGACCGCTGAACAAGATATTATTATCCGACCAAAGTTTCACAGCCACAGCGATGAAACTAGTCAACCCCAAAATGAGTTCACGTGCCGTGGACAACCTTTGCAACACTCTCATGATTGACAGGCCGAGAAACTGTCAATCACATCATAGCCACGCCCTAAAACACCCGGCTTTATTGCCGATTTTAAATCAACGAGACCGTAATTTCAAAAATGAACATCATTCTGTATTGCAGAATACTTAGAACTAGCGATCGAGACCATAAACTCATTATGAAGAGTGTTACTGAGGTAATAAATCAAGTGAGAAGTGGCTCATTTCTCCATAGACTTCTATTGAAACCAACCTCTTTTGCAACCACGCGTGTCGCCCTCTGCAGGAATTCAGATAGAATGCAGGTTTAAGTTACTTCCGCAGTGGTTGCACTTTTCGAAACCGGATGCTCTGTCCACTTATATTAACGGTCTATGGTTTCATTCTTTCACATTATCTCTTTCTGTACATCTCTTTACCTCCTTTCTCTATATGGTTTGTAGGGTGTTTTTCCATTGGAGAAACTTTGCCGCATGACCAAAAACAAGGATCTAATGACCCAAACCTGCCTTTCAGCAGGTGGAACCACTTGGACTAAACCAATTTCTGAAGGATAGTTTGAGGGGCAAAATAGTCCCTGCTCCAGGGGTTGTACTTTCCAGAGGTTCAGAAAACTTTAACTGTAGGGTTTGCAAAGCGGAATGGCGCTGATGTACTTTAGTATCGATATTAAGATGAGGGTCGACTTTACTTTTACATTGGCATTAAAACCAAAGTTTGTTGTCTGCTTCTTGACACATGATAAGAATAAACATATAACTACTAGTGTGGACAAGCTGAGAGTACAAGCGATTTGGAGTTAATTAGAGTAAGAGACTGGCAATAAGGTATCTGAACAAGAGAGATGGAATTTTATTTAACTAATTGTTTCATGGCAGCAACACTCTAAAGCTGAAAGAAAACACATTCATCTTCAGAAATGTTTTGGAGTTTCCTTTTCCTTCTAAGCATGTCTCCTTTTCATACATTCATTACATCCCGCTTAAACACAGCTCGTAGTTTCCTTTCATGAACATATGAAAACAGTGCAACCCATATCACCAGTCCTGCTTCTTCCTCAGGATTGAAGTTAATTGAAACTCTAGTGAGAATTTTATTGAGATCACCAAACACTGCATACAGATAAATGAGGTTTTCCCATCCTAAGAACTGCATCAAAGAGAAAGACATGGAGGAACCAGTTTGTGCATGGTCACACAGTTCGGAGGAGGTCTAATCAGGCCATAAGTGAAAACACATGTCTGAGATGGACGATGGGTGTGTAGGAGATGAACTGCATTACATATACATACAATCGGACGATTTGACTACACAAAACACCAATAAATGTACCCATATTGGCTACCAAAGTGAACGTTAAAACTAACAAATTAGACAAAATATGTGTGTGACGTCTTAAGCTGCTTTTGTTATGGTTTGCAGCTTTTGTCCTAACATGTGTAACTGTTTGGAATATGAACAGTACATGATGTGTATGTTTTCCACAAACTCAATTAAACGCACTGATGGGATTTTCACTTGAATCAAAAGATCTCCGAAAAAAGTGATCAACTTCAAACTTGTTACCAGTAACTAAAAGCTCAGCGCACCCCATCCTCAAATGTAAAGGGTACATAGTTACTTTCATTAGCATTTTATATAATATATATATTTCACACTCTTCATTTCCAGTTTTACCGAACAGTTGAACACATTTGTTCTCAGTATTGTAAGCAGGTAATCAGAATCAGAACAGCATTTATTGCCAAAGTAAGCTACACAAACATACAAACATATTGAAAATGAATATGAAATAAACAATACACACAGATACAAATATATAGAACATAGCTGTTTAACGTTAAGAGAAAATAGCAATAAAAAAGAAATAATTCAACTGCTGCTAAAAACAGGAAAGACACAGATGAAAAATGGGCCTTATAATATCTGGGATTGATTGTGAAAGAGGAGCAGCTGGGTAGACTGCTGACCACGTCAGGTGATCTCTACAGCAGTGCACATTCACACTGGGAAAAAAAAGAGTCTTAATGAGGGGTCATAGGCCTCAATGTGTTTGTACCAAAGGTATTTATTGTTAGCTACTCATTTTTTTAATCAATTCTATCCATTTCTTCCATTTACTTTTGCATTACGCAATTTAGGGAGAGGATTTGCTGTTTTGTTTTATACAATAACAATAAAGATAGTTGACTTTTATTGAAAATGGGTAAAAGTCAATGACCAGGTAAAGACACCTTTCCAAATGAATCCCTGTGTACACAACCATCACTACAGAGTACTTTGCATGAACGCACACTCACAGCTGTGGATAAATCAATATAAATGCTCATTTATGCTCCCTCTACATCACAAAATAGATACATCCATTTCAAATGATGTAAACGCCAATGCTCACACACTTCCAAGGTTCTGTACTGGAGATCCAGAACATTAATTACAGCAGCAAACAAACATTTGCTATATGAATATATTTTGGAGTAATGGCATCCTGAGCAAAGAATTATAATGTGTGTGTGTGTGTGTTAGTGTGCTGTAATCAGAGTTTCTCTGTTCTTAGTTTGGTAGCCGGCCTGGCTTGGTGACAAAACATCGGTATTTCACATATGGGGTAATGATCTGTGAGAGCCGTGTGGAGGCAATCCCAACCCATTTTCTAAAGTACAGCCCTTTAAGCAATGCATCCACTGGCGGGGGCTGGAATAAATGGGTTTCACACAGACCTTCACTTTCCTTTGCTTCTGTCTAAGTCACATTAAATTCCAGCTGTTCTGATTTTGTTCCTGTACCTGGGTGAAGTAAGTAATTTCTACCAAGTCACCTATCTCTGTCATTTTTAAAATGTCTTTGTCGTGTCTTACGGTAGTACGGACAGAAGGCTCCTTCTGCATCTGTACATGTGTCCAGCGTTGAACATGAATTGGCCTTAAAGGAACACACCATTGTTTTTTTTTAAATAGGGCTTATCACGGTCTCCCCTAGCTGTAGATAGGTGGGCCAACGCATTTTTTTGTCTCAGTTAGCTTAGCATAGTGAATGGAATCCTATGTTGTTGGTTAGCATGTTGTGAGTAAAAGTGAGTCAATAAAAAACAACAATAACCTAATTACTTCTGTGGCCTACAATTACAAGTACAAATAGCTATGCAGATATAGATTTTGGACTATATTGGGTGGAAGAACTGACTGTCCCAAGTAAATATCTGCCTTGGAAATTCCTTTTCCTTTAAGACAAAAGGATGTTTACATAACCAAAATAATATTTAGCTAACAAGTGTCTACTGTGTTCAGCACTCAAGACACATGCAGATACTCATACTGGCTTATGGCTTCTGGAGTAGTTGAAATGTAAATGTATTGATGCTTCTGCATCAATCCATATTTTAGCTGTTGAATTATGTCAAAAAACATAATTGTATAGGAAGGCAAAAGCGTGAAGGAAGTAAAATAAGAACTACAAGACACTTTTCCCCAAAGTCTTGTTTTATTTTTTAATGAAATGAATGATCTTCTGCTCCCACAGCACAATCCCTCATCCAGCACATTTCTCCACCCGTATCCATCGGTTTTCCTTATTAAAAGTCTCCATTGTTCAGTGTTGGCAAAAACCCTCATTAGCTGCTTATGTCAATGCACTCCACTGGTAATGAATAGCTGCTACATCAACGGGTCAATGCAGCAAAATTTAAGCCTCAGTGCTTAATACGTCCCAAACAAAACAGTTGACCTCTGGGACAGACATGCAAAATAACAAGACTGATATTTTGTCCCCCTCACAAAATGTCAAGACTGAATTGTATTCTGGTTCATTGAGGATGCGGTCGCTGAGGAAACTGGTTCCTTTTCTTCTTTGCTTCTCTGAAACCACTCTGCCACTTGTGCGTCCATAATGCAGAAAATGTTGAAGACTCTGTGCCATGTACCGTCTTATTTTAGAGTGATAGGCACATAATGGCAACACTTTAGATGATGTGGGGCTAATCACTGTTAAAATGTTAACTTGTTTTAGCCTGCTATAAGCATGTGTTAATCAGTGGATGAATAGATTAGACTGATCTATGCTCCTGTTGAGGTTGTCAATAAGGAGCTCGATAGCATTCATTGGGAGACAATAGGACGATCACGCTGACACACAAACCTATTTACTTTGGGGTTCAACCCTGAAATATCACCTTTCTTACGCCTTGCCTAAGAGTTTAGCTAAGCCCTTCCACAAAAACTGATGGCCGAAAGATAGTAATTGTAAGTTTTTTCTAACGTACCAAAGTGGTAATCTAGAGTAGAGATCTCTATGTACCTGAAACCGACCTGTGGATAACCAACTGAACCAGACGTGCAGATATGATTATAGGATAAATAGACCCAATCCAAAGAGTGGCTTATCTTAATAAACAAAAGGTAACTTTCCCAGTAAATAAACTGTCAGAATCCCGTGTAATATAACTGCAAACCAACTTTAAAAAACAATGACATATAACTATTGATAGTTACCACTGAGCTCACAGACTAGAATCTTTATGGTGTAATTTGATGTGTGTGATGTATTGTATGTAAAAAAAGAAAAGAATCTATTGTTATATTTATCATCATCAAGATTAATGTGACCATTTATTGTGATACAAATTTTAGATATGTTTGCCTAGCCGCTTAATTTCATACAATTGTATTCCTTCCTTCCACTGAAGAGATTATCCAATATATTGACTTGAAGTTGATTTGCAGGAATTTATAGCAAAATATCTTGTTATGTCACCAAAATGGGTAAAAAGAAAACACAGATAAGTGCAAAACAATGTTAAGTTTGTTTCTGGTTTCTGCGGACTGCTACAACATAAACATAAGGTAGAAAATCACTGGCCCAAATTTAAATCTTGTGTTGGAAAAATGTCATTTACACAGCTACAGAACTACTTTAAATAGATAATCCTCAATAATGACACACATTTTGTGGTTACTTCAATACTGGAAACATTTTCCCTTTTCAACTAGGGTGACGATATGATGAACGTCGGGAAGTGAAAAAATTCCCGTATCTACATTCTGTTGGGTGTCTGCAGGAGGAAGATGTCAGGCTGCATAGTGAAAACAGGCTTTGTCCCATGAAGCATGTCAACCTCTCAACTCTGAATCCCACACAGAGGAATGAAATCCTGAAACAGCTGTCAGCTTAGTAATGACTTAAAAACACTTTTTTTTTTTCGGAGTTGCATTGTCTGGTTTTGCAGAGGTCAACTAGGGTTATGCCTGTCAGTTCCTTTTACCTGTCTTAATTCTTTGTCTCTGAATGTAGTTTTCCATCTCTGTTGGCTTATTTGCCTCTGTCTGTCCAGAAAAGTGGCCATTTATTCAACACCTTAAACAACCTGTGTCTTACTGCAGTGACTGTCCTAATGACTGCGCTCGTAAAGTAGCACAATGTTTTTATGATCACAAAAGGTGTTAAGAGAGGTAGGCCGGGTGGAAAGTTGGGTCAACAATGTGTGACTTAGACATTTGCCCACCACCTTTTTCAAAAATTACCTGACAGAATGAATGGATGAACCATCTGTGTATTGTATTCATAGTTTTGAACAAACATTTGCGGCTGTCACACACACCTAAACCACACTCTTAGCAGCCAGTAGCTCCTAACCGGATGCTGACTGGTTTGGTTAGCTTGTAGTTCAGACAAAAATGCATTACTTAAAGCCTGCCAAGATAGATTCTCGCGTAATATCGTGACATCTAGCTGCCGTGCAAGGTAAGGTCTTCCCCTAAACTTAACCAAGTAGTTTTTGTTGCCTTAACAAAACCAAACTGGCTGGGCTCTACCCCGGCATCGTCCCTCACCACAATATTTCCACCTGATTTCTCAGGCATTTTTTGAAGTTCACATGAGAAAACGACTTAAAGGTCCAATAATATGGTGCTCTGTGGATGCTTTTATGTAGGCCTTAGTGGTCCCCTAATACCATAGCTGAAGTCTCTTTCCCAAAATTCAGCCTTGGTGCAGAATTATAGCCACTAGAGCCAGTCCGGAATGTGATAAGGAGCTTTCCTTGGATGTGCCCTTTCGAGTGTGTAGCTTTTGAGAAGGAAAGGGGGGGGGGGGCAAGGTGGAGGAGGGGGGGGGGGGGGGGGTAACCAACTGTTACTTTGCTCATTTTAAAGCCATGTCTCTTTCTCATGGGTGGGCCAAATTCTCTGGGCGGGCAAATGACCTCATAAGGAGCAAGATTCCGATTGGCCTCCTGGAGCTTTCATTTTCTCAAAGGCGGAGCAGGATACCCAGGGCTCGGTTTACACCTATCGCCATTTCCAGCCACTGGGAGACCAAAGGCAGGCTGGGGGAACACATTATTGTTAAAAAAACTCACAAAATGAAATTTTCATACCATGGGACTTTTAAGATAATATGGATTTTACTTTATGTTTTTCGTCAATTCTATAATTTTGTTTTAACTTTAATAGTAAGGGACACATTTGTAGAAAGCGCAATGTTGGTGTAGGTTTTATTTTTTTGGGGGGTGTGGGAGGGGCTTAAGTAATTTGGATGTTCCAAAGCAAACAGAAGGTGCTCCAGTATGCAGTGGAGAGATGAGCAATAATTGCTTTAATCCATCTGGTTTTGAAGAACATTACTGCATTCTTAGCGAATGTAATTAATATAATACCCTAATTTTCCCCATTAATTGGGGTACTGGGCTGCAAATAAATAGTGTTTATCTTTTTGGATTTAAGCAAATCTTTTGGTCAGAATGCCTTAATGCATGATTTTAAGTGTCTGCCTGTTTGAAAATTGTTGATATGTGCTGCGCTATTATATTAGTCTGACTTAATCTTAATTTCCCTATCTGTCTCATATTTGATGGCTTTTCTGTCTGCCAGCATATTTATGTGTCTGTCTCCCTGCCTGCCTATTTACCTGTCATACTGTCCATCTATCATTCATCATAAGTGTTTATGCTTTGCGCCACAGTTTGACTCCTCTCTATGGAGTGAGTTAATGACATGCATAAGTAACACATAGTTGATGTGGTTGTGGACAAACCATCCATCATAAACCCATTACATATTCAAGGCTCCAGCTTGATCTGCAAAGTCTCTCCTGTCAGAGTGCCTCTTCCTCCTTCTCTTCTTATTCACCCTGCCAGTCTGTCTGTCCTTTATAATTTTGTCTCTCTCTCTCCCTTTCTCCTTCTAATCCTGTCTTTCTATGCACCATCTCTCTATCATCTCTCAATGCATTCTCATGAACTGGTTTGTATGTTGTACAAAAACTAATGGGGGCCAATAATGAGGGTGCTTATGATGCAGGTACACAATATACAATTACAATTTCTGTGCAATGTGAACAGGGCCCTTACGTGACAACAAGATGTGTTTTCAACTCAGACATTGTGAAGAAACAGTTTAAATTTAAAGTTTGCACTGCCACCTACCTCTTTTTCCATTGATTGCTCACCAAAAGCCTGGAAGAGTCAATCACAAAGGTCATGCCTTCACAACAAAAAATGTCCCCCTCAAAAATAGGTAATTGAGCACTGTAGTGGTTATGAACATATCAGTGACTATGTAACTACATGGAAACCGTACAAATGATGTTTGTGGCTTGCACAGTAATAGCGTTACTGAGGGCTAGAGGCTGAAATCCCGTTTCCTGCAACAACTGCATTCCCACGGTACTTCAACTTCCCAATGTAATAAGCTTGGTGTTTCCTTGTGGTGAGTGACAAGCCCAGAGCCCAGACACTACATATGGATAATATTCCACATATACATAATAATCCATTCTGCGTGTGTTGACTGGCTGAACTACAGAAATAAAGGTTATTTTATGAATATTGAAAAATAGGTGCATCTTCAAAGCAGCATTGTTTTTTTTCCCCCATTGAAAACAAGTTCTAAAAACAATATTGAAATGTTATCACCATATTAAGTTGTTGTGGCAAACAGTTGTCTACAAATGCAGCAGGCATGGACCTATCATTTAAAGTCCTATTTGTAGTAAATACATGCCTAACATTCACTCTCAGTTTTGGTCATGACCAGCCCCTTAAAACAATAAAAAACGCTCCGCAGCTGATAAATTCTCCTCTTTGTCCCCAAACTAGTAGAATATAGTGCATTTAACAATGATGTTTCATTGAAAACAACTGTCTGCTGCTGGAAATGAGTTTGGTATAAGTGATGAGATTGAACCAAACTAAGAGCTAAACGATGTAACTTTAAAATGCTCAGTAAAGCTGAGGAGAACTGCAGAGTTTGGTGATAATTCTCTTTGGGTTTGTCACAGTGAAGACAACTTTCACATCACATCTAGTTATTTCATCTGTTGTTAATATAACAGTACTGGTTAGTGTAGCTTCAAAGATTATCTGCCACTGGGGTAAATTAAGAGAGGAGCAAGAGAGTGAAAAGGAAATGCAGACAAATATCAGGAGAAGAAGATAGTGAGACAGAGAGCACAAAATGATGACTTTGCCCTTATGTCCAGCTGTGAGTGCTGACTGTACAAAACAAAACAATTATCAGTAATTATCATTTATTACACCAGGAGAGTCGCATGGAGGAGAAAGAGGGAGATGAAGAGATGGAGAGCAATGTGACTGAACAATGTCCCTTTTTAGCAATAATGTCCACGAGGGTGCTCTTTGGTGTAATTATAGTCGTCACACATGTCAGTGACACCACCAGAGTCATTACAGTCACACATGAGGATTCATGTTTTTTTGCACTTTCTACCATTTATTTTCTACTTTAAATGTGCTAAAAGCCTTTTTCATAGCAAATGACTTTAAAAGAAAAAAAATAGTTCTACTTATCACAAGATCAGCATGTCTACTAAATTCATTTTTTAGAAAACACAATGTTATCTAATCAGATTATTTGGCTTAAGGTAAACAACTTATTAATTTTGTTCTCGCATTCATTATCTCCCCTCCACTTTATTATCTGTCTCCTTTTTTATTTTCATCTTAACTCCTCTTTCTCTCCTTCTCCCCCATCCTCTCTCAATGATGAGCAATCACAAGGCATCAGGTTTTAATTAATCAAAGGCCCTATATTGAATTTCTGTCGCTGTGTGTGTGTGTGTGTGTGTGTGTGTGTGTGTGTGTGTGTGTGTGTGTGTGTGTGTGTGTGTGTGTGTGTGTGTGTGTGTGTGAACATATATGCTGTTTGTGCAGGTATGTGGAGGAGTGCAGCTCTGGCTTCAGTCAGGCATTGAATGAGTCACATTTGGGCACTAAATTTTCTCATTTAAGGCATGAAACCATTTGGCACAGAAGCCATTTAGCACAGTGAGAAGATTTAGAGTCTGTAACAAAGTACTGTCAAAGCTAATCGGCAATTAGTTTCTAAATTTTGAAGAAAGGAACATAAATGGTATAAATGAGCATTCATTTTCTCCTCCTTATGCAAGGTACTTTAACACCTGTCTGCAAAAAAAAAAAAGCATTTATTTCCACAAAATGGTGCTCTTAAGCTACAGCCAAATAGAATAGGACAAACATTACTGCATGATTTTAAATGCATTTAGGGGGAATGAATTATAGTGTTACAAATTGCCGTTAAATTGCTGTTAAAACTTAAACTTAAACTGCTCCTGTAGCAGAATTCCTTTCAACATTTTTGTTTTGCATGTTCAGTATGCTCCCAACACAACTCAGCTAAAATACACTATGTCAGTGCCTCCTAACAGCGCCGAAGCTCCAGACCAGAAGTATATTGATTAATTGGTAAATTAAGGATTGTTTAGGCAGGGTTGGTTGGCCCTTAATCTTATTGTAGTGATAGCCAACTCACGTTTCAGAAAAATTAAACCAAAACATGGATTCTTCTTACTTGTCACCATACAGATTTACTTTATACTTATAATTACTTTGAGGAATGAATGAATGAGCCAAATTGTTATTTTACCTGCCATCAGAGTTACAGAAAATACCTGTAAAAACGTAGGGCTTGTTCATGTGGAGGCCAGTGTAGTCACAAAATGTAAGGAAAAGGTGCACTGCCACAACCACAACCAGCCTAGAACAATGTTCAGCCCACGCTCTGCCTGAACTCTATAAAAAGTGCTTTGAATGTAATTTTACTTCAAGAATACAACCACTGTCAACAATGGCTTACTTGACTGGGATGGGAAACATGAACCCCAATCATCACAAACATTGTTCTTCAACTTGAAATTGTACACAGTCCCTGCATTTTGATTTCAAAAAAGGATGTAAAACAGCATTGCCCTTTCTCAGGAAAAGTGTCGCGAAAAAAGGTCATCTGGTTGCAGACACGAGACAAAATCCACTCCCCATGCCATCTGGTGTGAGTTTATAAGAGTGTTTCTTAGGATAGGTTGATTGGAATAACTATATGCAGTATAATAAAGTGTGCAGTCGTGGTGTGGATGCTCTGGCTGAACGTATGCTTGAGTTTGGTTTCATCAAGCAAAACAAAAATACCAAAACAAACAGGAAAATCATACAACTGCAGGCACCATTTGATTAATATAAACCCACAAGATGGAATGCGGGCCCATGTGGAAACCCAATATTGTGATGCATTATCTGGGTTTAACCTCAGTTTGTTCCAGGAATTATAATCCCACTAAAGATGGGAGCTTTTTAAGACTGTAAACTGATCTGGCACCAGTCCATAGAGGAAGGAGGAAGAAAGTGCATGAAAGATCTTTTACCTTTACCTGTGTCACGTGGCATTTAATGTAAAGTTTTTTTTTAAATAACTACCACAAAGTTACACACCCAACTATTGTCTTCTTAGTCTATAAATTATTATATTTCACTTCCCATGACTGTCTCTATCTTCTTCTGTCTGCATCTGTGACAGCAATCCAAACTCCCTGATTATTACCACGATGCTCAGACCAGGTTAAAGCAAGACAAACCCCTCATCTAAGTTTGGGCTTCCCTCTTAGCCTCATCATTTAGACATTTTTTTTTGCATATTTAAGACATAACAGGTTGTGTCTTTGCTGGTTTGCCAACTTGTCCTTAGACAGCTGTCATTTTCATCACCAGTGTCCCCTGCTTGCCCCCACAATGCTATCTAACTCTGAAGGATCTCTGGGTGCTGTCTGCCATCTGGAGTTTGATCCTTTCATCATCGCCCCACCTGGCCTTAAAAATCCAGCTGCACCCTGCCTTAGCTGCAGACCTCAGTGCTTTACTCTGAAAATAAGATACCACTTGCCAAGCCTGGAACTCTCCCAGCTGAAGGTAAAGACAAGAACCTGGGACTATCTCAGAGCCCCATCTCTTCTCAACCTGGGAAAAATAAGTGTAATAAAAAGTACACTCTGGATTGTGTCCCCACATTTAACATTTCTTTTACCCAGGCAATGTACCTCAGCCATATAGTTGGGACTTGATCCCATCTACACTGTTGCCATTTCAGTAGTGTCCATGTTTTGCTGCAAGACTGGCCTAACTTTATGTACAAGAAACCAGAAAGGTGGTTGAGAAGCTTGTGCCTCCCATATATTAGCATGCATTCGGGTTACAGAGGTAATCATAACTCAATGGTCTTTTAAGCCCCCAACAGCAATGTCCAGGCATCACTGCAACCGTTGACTACTAGACACCTCACCCTAACCCTTGCCTAATCCCAGTGTCTTCCAGGCAACGCTGCCTGGAAGGTGAAATGGGGGATTAAAACACCAAACACTACAATCATCGGTTTCTCTAAACCAACAATGTTTGAAAAATCCATTCCAATAAAATTTTCGAATTGGATTCTGAAGAACACCAGTATTTCTAAATGACCTTTTGGGCTTTTCAGACATTGCCATGATTCAACTGTATGTTTTCATTCCCCTTGTCTGGCACCATGTTTATTGCTGCCCATAATGTGTATAGTATTTTAATCCAAGAGGAATGACCTGATAGCTTGATTTCTGCTTTGATTTGTAGTCTTTTTGCAAGGGTAGCCTGTCTGTGTCCCTACATGTCTGTCTGACTCCCAACATGTCTCTTTATCCCTGTACCCCAAGTCTTTAATCCAGCCAGTTAATACTTTCTGTAATGTGTTACTTTCCTCCAGAAGGAATAAGCAGGTAGCTTTATCTAATTTCTGATTTCCCTTAAGACTACTGAGATACCGTTCATTTTAAATGAATTCATTCCACCACCCAGCCACTTATAGCTCCACACTGCCACTAATAAGCCAAGCTCAACAGTACATAAGAGCTGGCTGCTTCTAAATGAGCTAAAATAATGTAAAACACAGATGGGAAAGCATTGCAAGCTATTATGCCAGCCGGATATGTGTGCTGTGTGTGTGTGTGTGTGTGTGTGTCTGTGTGATCAATTAATTTGGCAACAAATACACATCCACATGCACACAGTGTATTATGTTAGAGGTAGAGACTATGCTGTGTTGTTGCACTACAGTGCATCAATTATCATCTCTCATGGAAAATCTCAGCAGGCTCTAGTCCTTTAATCCTCCTTGCTAAATCTAAATAACACCATCATTCTGGGAGTTGCACATTCTTTTACTTCCAGTGAGAAGCCCTTTGAAGGTGTGGTTGTTGGAAAACACTATGAAATGAAGTGAATCTTAATGAGTAATGGACTGACAAAGACAAAAATCTAAATGAAAAATCCATTAAAAAGGTGCCCACATATTACAGCCCTTTCTCACCCTTTTTCCCCTGCAACACAGCGGATGTGAGCCTGAAAGGTCCAAATGTGGCAACGCAGGGATTTGTCAGCCGCAGGGCCTAACAGAATTCCCTGCCAGCTATGATAAAGTGTGCCAGAGGTGAGGAGATTTGTGTGAAAGCTTGTTGGTATAAACAAGGGGTTTATTACCTGCCATGGTGTAGAAATTGGAGGTGGCGGTGAGTGCGTTAATCCTTTGACCAACAGGAGGAAATAACGATTTCGAAAACAATGGCTGTTAAAATAAAACCGTCGACAGTTACTTTAAAATCCAACATGGTCTCGTGGAAAGGCATATAAATAGTGCACCACTTTTGGTGACACCTGCTTTGTCGACACATTATAAGCGTTCTGGGTTTCAGATTACTCTCCTTTCTAAGCAATAATTTTAGTTGAGAGTAGCCGACAAAAGGTCAATGTGAGACACTACAGGTCACCATGGGGTTACATTTTAACTGAAATGTATTTTGTAATTTTCCACCACTACGGGTCTCTCAATTGAAACCATGGATGAAAGCACAGACTTTTGATCATGTTGTGAGGTTGCATGGAATCAATGTTGTCTTCATTGTTTATCAACTTTGCCCATTATATGGTGAAGTATCTGTACTGAAAAGTATCTCCGGGGTGGACCATAGGTGTCCGGATGGCCATCCACCACCATGAGCTCATCTTTAAGCAGATTTTCAAGCTCTTCTACAGCAACATCATCTGTCACCTCATTTCCACAGTTTCTCTGAGCGTTGATATTGACTCGGATGGGTTTACAGTCAAAAGCCTGGTGCGGATATGTAAGCGTTGTGTACGCAAAATGACTTAACAGAATGGAGTGTTAGTCATACACCATTTCATGAGACCAGGCTTTCATACTAGACATACATAAACTGATTGTACAATTATTGTCTAGCACGGAATGGAGACAAGCTGGTAGAACCAAGCCGGGGGGAACTAAGTGATTGCTAACGAATTAGAAATGTTTAGGAAGGCAATAGACCAAGCCAGAGCTGGAATGCCCTTTTTGCAGTTTGGTAATGATGTTAACAGATCACACATTTTACAGGGCACTGTTAATGTAAATCTATACTGCAATACAAAACAAAATTCAGTTTGTTGGACAGAATATTATTAGGCAAGGTTTGGTACAAAGTCAATGTTGGGACAAAGCTAATGCAAGGATGATTTTCTATTGAAATGCCGTCCATTCTTGCTTTACATACTGTACATTAGGGGGAGACAATTTCTAAAGAACGAATCAGGGTTACTTAGAGAGAATAGTATTTAAGGAGTAAACACATGACTAAACAGTCAGGGAATGTACAGATGTTTGAAGAGCAGATCGAGCAGCAGCAGGAGGCAGCTAATTCTGTCCCAATAGATCAGATGTTCTGCCTCCGGGTTAAGAACAACAGGGAGTCCAAACCATTAATCTAAAAACAAAGCTTACAACTCAGCTATAAGCTTTTAACATGGTAGACTACTCTGAGAATAGATGCTTTGTCATTGATCAAGTCAAGTTTTTTGAAAATCCTTATTATATATAAAATATAAATGGAGGTTTTCATACTTATTGTGACAATTATTGATTAACGCCATATTATGCCTTCGGAAGTGCTGATCTCCAAAAGGCTCAGATTTGTAATCTGCACTGCTCAGCTGCTGAGTTGGCAGTCCAAGCAGGAGCTGCCTTCTGTTTTTACACTGCTGCATTGGTGTAATTGACATCTAGCAAAATGGCATGGGTATAGCATTTTGTACTCGGGTTTGACTCCGACCTGCGGCCCTTTGTTGCATGTCATTCCCTCTATCTCCCCGTTTGTGTTTTATCTATCCTGTGAAAATACAGGCCCAAAATGGCTAAAAAAATATTCTAAAAAAACAAATGTAAAAAATATTGGTTATTGTCTTTCCTAAAGGCAGTTTTAGCATTTTTACATTACACATTAGTGTTTTTTTTCTCTCTGATAGTTTTTGTAACATTTGAAGATTAGGGTGCAAAAACTTAAAATTACTTTCTGCAACCATCCTGGTGAACAGAATGGGAGTGAACGATTTGACTAATCTAACTAATAAAAAAGAAAAAATGATGAAGCATATAATGAATACATTAAATTGCTTAACACACCTCTTAACAGCAGATTAATTAATAGCATAACCTGTCATCTCACACCCCATCAGCAGAGAGATGGCAGCATAATTCTTACAAATGGCCCTTTCCTGATTTACAGCACCAATAAAATTTGCCCTTGAAGGGGAAAGGTAGGTAATTTCCCCAGATCACCATCTCACACTTAAGTGAGTTCATTCTCAATTCTCGTTCTCAACAAAAACAACAACATCTGCCAGAATCGTTAAAACACCATCATGCTTGGAGTGAGGGGGGTGAACACTCCCAACCACCTACACACACA
>NC_045748.1:4941050-4941992 GCF_008692095.1 Etheostoma spectabile | reverse complement strand
CACACACAATGTGTACTCAACTTGCTTTTACAAACAGCTGTGGCTCAATAGTGCACACATTGTTATGAACTGGGGTGGGAAAAAATAAGTTTGCACTGAGGTGAACAGGGATTTATGTTATCTTATTGCAAGTTTCACATTCAAAACAGTCCAACTTCCTCGTTATGACTTTTTTTTGTCCCATAACAGAATTTGAAGATGAAATACATATTGTTGTAGTATACACTAATTGTATTCAAAACATTATGCAAAGACACATATTTCCACAAGTGTACCAACAAATAAATGCAAGCACTCACACACACACACGTATATTTATAGTTGGAATGAAGTTGTCAGTATGAAGGCCAGAGGTGCTGACAATCACTGTGTGTCTGTTTCTACAAAAGTGTGTGTGTTCATGATGACACATTATTCACAGACAATGTGGGGACTTACTTCCCAACTTGAGACAAAGTCCCAAAGAGATAAACTTACCCTACCCTAAACGTACCCAATTATGATTAAATTGGGGTTAGAACAAGGGTTAAATACATAAACATCACTAACATAAGTTGTCTTTGCGAGAATTGTAGCATGCTAACAATAGCACTGAGCTCTCAGCAACATTGTGCTTAAATATACAACTTTTCTGCACTGAAATGTGGAAAACAACTAGACCCATGTTTATATATACATATATATATATATACAGTATATTTACATATATATACTGTATATATATATATAGTTAAGTTGTGTACCTACATTGCTTATCCTAAATGTTATTCAAGGCTCAAAAAGTAGAACAGGTTTATTCAAAGGGAAGTGGGGAGGCAGAGCACAGAGCCAAGACACAGGAGCCCAGGCGGAGACACTGGAGCTGGGGAGCAGGGGAAGCAAGGAGGGGCTGGTTGGGAGGGAAAATGGAGGCAGGCAGGAGCAGTGTGCCATGGGGGGGGG
>NC_045748.1:4923076-4941040 GCF_008692095.1 Etheostoma spectabile | reverse complement strand
CCTAGTGGTGAAGCCAGAGGACCAGAGACGACAGACAGAATTGGAGGTGATTATTGCAGGGGAGAAACACAAAAAGGTAAGTCAGAGTACACAAGGAAAACACAAGAGTTTCAGAAAGGCTTTTCAGCATGTTTCACCAGGGTGACTAGAGCAAGGATCAAGTGAAGATGGTCTGTAGAGCCGGGGTTGAAATACTGGTCTTGATTGTAGATTGGAGGCAGGTGTGAGCGGCGGGAGAAGGTGATGGTGGAATGATTACCAGGTGTGCACGATCAGCTGGCAGCAGCAGGTAGGAGGAAAAAAAAAAAAGAAGAAAAAAAGGAAACACAGCAGAGACAAACAGAGCAGGGCCAACAAAGAAACAAACAGTGGGAAAAAAACAGGAAATAGTAAACAAAACAAAAACCTTTAGTCATTGGACACTGGTTCTAAAGTTATCAAAGAAAGCTGGCTTGCAGCCCCTCTCTAGAAATGGAGACACTGAGATTTTATTTAGTGTTTTACCTGTAAGATAAAGGTGAGCAAATGTTGGCAGCAGCCCCTCCACTGATGAGCTGAAAAATGTTGGAGAATCACAGATTTTTAACGTGTGGATAATTCAGCTTTGCAAACTGAGTGCATGCATTGCAAATTACATGTTGTACCTTTAAATACAAGAGCTGCTGAATACAAACATCAAAGCACAGCAAAACACTGTTACAAATGAACAAAGATGCTTTTACACATTAATTCTGATTATGTCATGCTGTGTGTAAATATATATATATATATATATATATATATATATATATATATTGTTCGAATTGAAAACAATAAGCCATAAAATGGAGCTCTGACTTCACGGTGTGTCTTGAGTTTGTTTGTATTCATCAGATGCCCAGATGCATCATTACTGAGCTATCAATTTTACAATAATTCTGTTGAGGAAATGAACCATTTACTAGCAGCCAGTTGCAATAATGCACTACCTGTATTTCCGATGAAAGCTAAACATGATTGCAAAACGAGATGCCCTTGCTTCTTGAAACTTTCCGCTGTCACGCCCGGCAAGGACACTTTATTGATTCAATAACCAGTTAGCCAGAATGGGCCTTGATGTACTGGGATTCAATCATAGCTAAGGCGTGTGCACCCTTGTTATGTTTTGATACATAATTTTCTAGACCTTCAGACCATGCAGTGGTTTATAGAACACAAGGGGTACAAAAGCAAGAATGATGAAACCGAGACAAAGACTGAGTGAACCACAAACATCGGGGTAGGGGTTGTGCATAAAGATGTGCAGTATGCTTGCATGTATGTGAATACATTTCTTTCTTTTGTTAAAGTCTAAAATGCAAATAAAACGTTACCACCATTATTAACTATAACTAATTATCTAATACAACTAAATGTGTTTTTCAGTGGGTTTGGTGCATTAACACAGATATGAATGTACCGGCCATTTGAACAACAATATATTTACAGTATGTAAGGAACATCTATTCAGTAGCTGTTCATAAACAAGAACGTACACTGTTTATTATAGAGTTTAGCACAACACTACGTTATTATAGGCAGACATATTGACCTTAAAATCTATTTAAAAAAATATCCCGTTTCGTGTCTCAATTACCCTTCCCTTTGCAGTTTTCTCTTTCTGTTGCTCGGTTTAAATGTCCGATGTGGGTGAATTTGTTTTCAAATCCTGCTGTTCTTTTCCTCCTCGACTGATCAACAGAGAAGAATGTCAAATCCAACTAAACCAATACTGTGTATTGCCCCAGCCATGTTAAGCAGAGCTGACTGAGAAAATGCATTAGTCTTATTCACTGTCTCACTCAGTTAGTACTTATCAATTCATCAGAGCATGTAAGGACTCATCATGCTTTGGCCATAATACAATGATACTCTCTCCTGCTTAATAAATATGCTGCTGAGGGCCAAGACATTTGTGACTGATTTCCAAGTTTGTTCTGTATATGATTTTGTGCAAAACTGCTTAAGAAGAATACTAGTTTTATTCAATTCAATAATTCAATTCAATTATATTCAATAACAGTATTTCGGAATCCTGATTTGCATACAGCGTGAAATATTTAGAAATAAACACAACAAGATGCACACAAAATACGTTGCAAGAAAAAAGTCACATACAGGATGCAGCCACTGCAGAATCAGCAGGCAGCTACTTGAGCTACTTCAAGCCTTCTTGACAGCCAGTTAACAATAAACTTAATATGAACCAAATATTTGGTGTTATTAATTTATATAGGCTACATATATTTCCTACTTTAATACATGACCCGCGATGTCCATTGAGTTTTTCCTTCTTCTTCATGTGTCTGCAGATGTAGACCAGTTGCACATCTTTCCCTGCAAGTCCGTTCTTCCCACATTAATCAGAGGTACCGAATGTGTGCAATTTTTCTTTGTGATACATACAATTTCCTCCAAAGACAGTTAATTGTTTGATTACAAAAAGATTTCATGTGCTCTCTGTTTCCAGCTAAGTGAGTTCAAAATTGTAATAATGCAGGTCAGTCAGGATTGTTTTCTGCAGGAAGTCTAATTATCACAATGTTTTTAAATGCTGAATGTGTTTCAGAGTGAGATTTAACAAGCTGATGAGGAGGCACTGACTAGACCTGACCTCAGTCTTAGAATCCATCAGAAATAGTATGTGTGTGTAGTGTGTGCTTACATGCATGCGTGCGTGCGTGCTTGCTTGCTGTTCTATGTGGTGTGTAAGGATTGGTAAAATGTCATTGAAAGCTTGATTAAAATTCTGAGCAATGTTATCCATTTGGCAGTGCCCAAGGCCAAATTCATCCCATATGCCCTGCCCGTCATCTAGACCCATTTATGGCCTAAAGTGGTTTACAGGTTTATCACATCCTTATTAACTTAAACCTGCTCTGCTGAAAAATAGCAAAGCACATTTTGATCAGCTATCATCAGTCTGATGGTGTGTACAGCTTTTTTTGACATCATGATAATTGACTGTGTGAAAAAATGTCACCTTTTACCTCACTGTTCCCTTTTCTTGAAAATGTGTTTGTTTAACAAGGGAACTGTAATTTAATCTCAAACTTTAAAGACTGTAGAGGTTAAAACTGTTACACAACCAGACTGATTCTGATTTAACTTGTAGAGAAGATGGATATTGCGACAGATTGGACGAATGGGGCCAAGACATCATTAACAGTTGACAATATGACATAATTAGTTTATTTTGTGTCCACTTAGATAAAAAAGAAAACAGAAATGGTCAACATATAAGAACAGAATAAAAGTAAGAAACAATAAAATAGAACAGTTGACCTACCAAGAACAGTTTTGGGTAGTTTCGACATGGTGCTAATTCTTTGAGGAATACCAGAAAAGTAAATGTGTCCTGGGAAATAAAGCAAATCAATAGTAGCCGGTTCTTTGTAAGGGTGAAAAATGGATTAGTTTTTCATTTTGTATGGAGGCTTAAAAAATGGATCCGGCAAGGCAAATTGGTACTCAATTAAAAGATCTACAAGGAACATTGGAGTGTTTGTCTAATCCTAGAGGGAAAGCATATAGAAAGTTATTTAAAGGAATCCAAAGGATTTGATTCTGTAAAGAGATACACTAGGTATATGTATATTGTTGTGAATATGCTACATTCCATTTTGTACAAAGTCAAGTCTGAAAAAAGTCTCTCTCATCTGTTTCATTTTGGTAACATAAATTGTTATATTGCTTTCCTTTCAGAAAATGTATCTGCATGAAGCCAACTTGAACTAATCCTCCTTTTCCATGGCGCCTCTTTCTTATTGATCACAACATTTAAATGAATGGAGCGATGGTTAGAAAATGTTTGTTAAAATGGATGGTTTCATAACATATCTTCTGACAGTTATTGGAATAAAACAAATGTATACTTCATATTTTTGTATCATACACATATATTTAGCCAAGAAAATATATTAAATATATATATTAAATATCCTTGATGTATATAAATATATCAAGGATTCACTTCATTTTTTTTTTCTGTAAATTGAGGGGTTTTTTTGCTTGCATTTTGTGTAAATAGCTGTTTTTTGTTTTCTGGTAGAAGGATTTTTGGTCTCACAACTGTTTGCACATTTATTTTTTTCTCCAACTTTTCTGTTGCTGCCTTCAGTGGTCATTTCCCGTTCCGGACATTGAAAATGCACAAATTAAGTAAGAGTAAGCCACCTTGCTCTAGAATTTTCTGTGTCTGGTTTGTGCTGCTGTGCGTCCCTGTGTGGTCTGTTGTCTGGTTTGTTGTGATGTTCGGTCCCCACGGGTAAAATCCTAGTCTTTGCTGTTGGAGCCTCTAGGCTCTGTTTTGTTTTGCCTTAGGGGGGTGCTGAAGGCTTTTGTAGGATGTAGAGGGCAGGCTTTTGACATGGCTGCAGGGAAGCAGTAATGTGGCAACAAGACTATTTTTGTAATATATATTTTCTATAAATAGATATTTTTATTATTATTATTTTGCTCTGTAAATACCAGACTACAAACCCCTTGATATAAGGCTTGAGTAGTTTTATTCAATTAGCTCAGAAAGTTTTTATTTGACAGTCAAGAGTCTTTCATCGTGGCCTCACATCAATTCAAACACTGCACAGTGCCAATTTACTGTTCTCGCCTCAGGTCACAGAGAGTCAACACAGGAATGAAATGATACACTATGGCAAGCACAGGAGAGATGCTATTGCATGCTCTCGATGTCTCACACACACACACACACACACACACACACACACACAGGTTTAGGACTTATTGAAATGGACACAGACAAATGGAAAACATCATATGAACAGACATGAATAATCACTTCAAAACATTCCAGTTCTATTGCAAGCGATGTGCTGGAAGTATAGTTCACCTAAATAACAAAGAAGGAAGTATAGTTCACCTAAATAACAAAGAAGGAAGTATAGTTCACCTAAATAACAAAGAAGGAAGTATAGTTCACCTAAATAACAAAGAAGGAAGTATAGTTCACCTAAATAAGAAAGAACAAAGACTAGTTTTCCTTTGGTATTTACAGGCTAAAAAAGTTATACTGTAAAACTGCAATTAATAGCTTTGGCATTGATTCGTTCCAATCACTGCAATCTTGGGAGATTTGACTTTCTGCTTTGCACTTCTTGAAACCTTCATTCTCTCTCTCTCTCTCTCCCTCTCTCTCTCTCTCTCTCTCTCATACATACACACTCAAAAACATGCACACTCTCAGAAGAGAAGTTAGAAGCGTATTCCTCTCTGACCTGTCTGGCTTCTCCTCTTCATGTCTCTGGATCAGTTACTCTGGCTGCGTCTCTGTCTCTCTGCTCTCCTCACCTTGCAGCTTGTCTCTGACTGTGTCTCTGTACTTCTTCCCATACTGCTTAAATCAGTACCTGCTGTCTTTATTTCTGTGTCTGTGTTTTTTTACCGGGACACTTATTTTTACTTGTACTTGCCCTGTGTTAAGGAAAAAACTAGGAGCAGTACAACTCATTTCGCATGAGTGAATAAGGTTCTGGAGACTTTGATGAATTACACAGAAGCATTTAATGGACTCTCAATTGAGGAAACCATTTAGGCAGGCAGTACAGTTTAACCACAATGTGTTACTATGTTAACCACAATCCTCATAAATTGACCGGAGTTTAAAATTACAACACAAAGAAAGTGACGGACATCCGTCCGAAAACAATGACATCAAGCGGAATTTCCAGCAGCAGAATTTCCAGTGGAAGGTTGTAGATATAGACTTAATTGGAGTTAATTAAAACTGGTGCCTTATCTGACCAGTTTGGAGTGAGAATGGGTTGAAAAAACCATTGCACAAAACATCAGTAAAAGTCCTGCATTCAAAATGTCACTTTAGGAATGAGTATGGAAGTACAATAAGTAGTATATAGTTAAATATACGTTTGGGTTAAAAACACATCCTGCACAAGTGTTGTTTTCCCAGCAGGAGTGGACTGGTCATGTTGAGTTTTCTCAATGTGCTGACTGACCTGTGAGTTGGTGGTAAGCACAACTCTGATACAATGCAACGAAATGAATAAAACATCCACACCTGCATTCGCCTGAGCAGACTGTGTGATGCTTGTTGTTCTGTGAGGTAAACCAACACTTAAGTTTGACTCGCATCCCTTAACAACTTTACATTGGTACATCTCACATTTCTGAGCTTACGATAACAGACTGATTGGCTCTGTTGCAAAGAAAAACAATTAAATTAATGCTGCCTTCAGGTGCCTGTTGGAAATACCAGAATTACAAATTTAAATGTGACATTTCCTTCATGTGTTGGATAATGAACAGCACCATGGTGCAGTGGAAGGTATTCCGCACAGTGGAAATTAAAGCAGTTCTTTACTGAGCAGCATAAAGTTAATACTAAAGTATGAGCTGTGTTAATGTAAAAATATAGCACCGATTCATCTTCACACCTCAGCTGTAAATCAAATCTTGAATGATTGTATGTATATGCAAATGATTTGTGAAGATGAAACATTAAATGTACTTTTGTGCTCACATGACTGTAATATGTATTATTGTAGCTAGAGAGTTGAGATTGTAATACATTTCAAGTTAGGTGTGGATGTCTATAGGACTGTTCATATTGTGTGATGTTGCTTAAACCTCTTTCTCTTTATTAAAAGTACTATACATTAAAACAAATCAACCTTATAATCTTGCTGCCTGTAAAAGAAGGAAATAAAAGATTCTAACTGGGCCGACAAGTTCTTCCAGCTGAGCATAGAGAAAATGTCACTTAAAAAGGGATTTTGTTGATGAGCTGCCTCTCGCTGCTCCAGACATGACTCAAATTCAAAATACACTTGTTGTGTTACAGAGCATTACTTTGATGAAAGCAGTATGCATCCTTCATAAGACTCTGATATCACATTTTGACTCCCACAAAGCAGTTTGACTCTGTCTAGTACACAAAGACACACTTCAAATTGCTGCCAGGTAAAAACTCACTGATTCATGCCCTGTGTGGGTCTTTTAAAACCTTAAATGACTTAAAAGTTTAGTCACTTTAAAAACACTAACATTTTAACCCTTGTGTTTGAAAATTGAAAATTACCACTTTTGTTGACGCTGTCTATCCATGTTTTTAACTTTTTCTTACATTTTTGTCCCTTTTTTTAATGTTTAACACCATGTAACACCAACTTATTAACTTTAGTTTTACAGTTATTTTTGGAATTTCTGGTCAATAAACCTCATTTATAGGAAATTATACCTAATGTCTGAGTTAGAAAAGCAGAAATTAGGAATTATTTAGACTAAAATTAAAGGAATGTATGTTGATGGATAATCACAAACTGGAATATGACAACTTTTACTCAATACTATTTCAAAACCACTTTAATGTTGTTTTTTTCAAATGCTATAAAATTCAATAGGACACCCCAAAATTAATGAAAGTAAAGATGTGTATTGATTGTGCGGAATCAATCATGTTATTTTGGTTAATTAAAAAGAACACTGATGTAGGAAAACGGTTTAATTTGACCCGAGGACAACATGAGGGTTAGGCAGAGGTGTAGCTTGGTTTAGCTCCTATACGTGCACAAACCAAGACTCTCACGCTTACACTTTCTGGATGTCTCTGATGTCTATCATGCTCGGTGCACCCACCCAACCGTCAACTAATGTTCCGAAGCTTCATCAGCTTGGTGCATGGTACACTTTACTACTACTAATACAACACATTGGTAACAAATTGCTAAACTGAAAACATGAGGAAAAGGTAGATGAAGACAACAATTGTATGTATGTATGTACTATATATATATTAGAAAATCAATCTTACTCTTCCTCTTTTTTATACTATGGTATTTTTTGCCATCTTTCTCATCGGCCTTGCATGTTCTATTCTTTTACCAGACATATTCTTCTCATCCAATGGATCTCTTTTTACTTGTCATTTTTCTCTATTCATTCACTTTTTTTTCTCTCATTCTTTTATTTGCTTGCTTTTCTTCCACCACCAGTCCAGACAGCATGTTGAAGTCAACAAATGATTTCGATCTCAAACTTCAAACAGCACAGCACTCTGCTTACTTTAAATTAGTGCAAACCTCAGTCATTAAAGGTTTTAAATGGCATTTCCTTTTTTGACTTTTAACAAGTTTCCCAGTTAAAATTAACTTTAATCTCACATTGCAAAACATTCAGTCTTTGTCAGAATGGCAATAGTCATTAAACTCTTAAAACCCAGAGAGAACTTCATGTCAAAGGAAAATGTAAAGTTGAGTGTGAGAGCTTCCACAGTCAGCCCCTGTGTGCCCAACTGCAATCAATCACTTCATCCAATCATATTTGCCCCAAGCCAGAGCTTCATGACTAACTGCCTCGTAAACAAGTGGCATGTAAATGAAAGCAGTTCAGACTATTTATCAAAGGTAGACATGAAACCAGGAAACATAAATAAACATGCATAGACCTGCAACAGTGTGAATCAAAAGCGATTGCTTCATCTAAAGGAAACAACAAAAATGTAAAAGCAAGGAAGATGAAGTCTTTTTTCAAAGCACCAAACTGGGTATCATACTTTTGCGAGAAATTTGAATAAACACAGGGTAAACAATCATATTTAGAAGTTTACTAAAGAGGTTTCACATAATTGTTTTGACGGTGTGTGTACTTGCAAGCTATTTATATTTTATATTATTATTATTTCTACAGGCACAATCAGTGATATACTGTGTGAGAGCTGAACTGAAACTTGGCAAGATGTTTCATGTGTATTTATGTAGAATCAAAAATAATAACCAGTTCAAGAACAGATGATGTGCAACAAAGATCAGCAGTGGCCGGACTCGAGCTGTGGACATTGCGTTCAGAGCACAGTGTTGGTCTTAACCACCAGACCACCGCAGTAGCCAAGATCTTGACTTTGTCGGGTTCGGTATCAGCCAGCCACTGAACCCAGGCAAATGAAATGAAATAGAAATTCTCCCTAAGTGAGAGCACAGTGAATCTGACTGGTGACATTTCTCAAAGGTTCCAGGAGTTCCTGACCAGCCCTTAAGGAGGACAATCTAGCTGTAATTGGCAAAGCTGACAAGGATCAGGAATTGAAGGAAGGCGCGTGTGTGTGTGTGTGTGTGTGTGTTCTTGTACTTTTATCTATGTGAGGAGTGCTTTTTTAGACCTTTTAGAATGAGGACATCTTTCTGAACGGGGGAACTTTTTGGCTGGGACTGCATTTAGAAGCAGCCTATTATATAGGGTTAGGCAATGAGGAAATAAGCAATTCAGGGAATGGAATGTATCAGTGTGGGTACAAATGAATAAATAAGTGCACGCTTAAATTTGTTTAGTGTTTGACTCTGATAGAACAATTGATATCTCTCTAGAACTCTATTATTACAAACTTTGCAATACTTGACGCTCACAGTTTCCCACATAACACACATACCGGAATAACTCCTTTGCTGTTCTGTTTTTCAAGGTGGGATGTTATAGCTTAGCTTGAGTTGTGCTAATAACACTAAAATAAATGGGTCCCTACTGTCATTTCGTGGCTTTTCTGTCCTCCTGTCTCACTTTTAGTCATTATTCATCTCAGTTTTTTTATTTTAGATCAAGACATACAGTACATCATTAAACTACTTGCGACCCCTTTTTAAAATTTGATGTCTTAAACAATTTGCACAAATAGTCTTTTGTGCACCAGAATGTTTTATGATTATGACTTAATAATCATCATCTGAGAAATGACTCTTCATGGAGCAGTCTTAACGCATATACACATTTATGATTATTTCATCACTTCATCATCAGAGCGATCACTGTCACAATCTGTATAGTGCATTCTTCTCAGACTCTGATGCCAGTGTAAAGTTGAGGGCAAGTGCCGCATTCACAACGTATTAAACAACTGTAGGCCTGGACTCACTACCATATTAATTCTTTTTAATATAAATTACCCGGTAATTGTGTTACACTGCTATAATTTGCTCTTTTTTGCTTCCATCATGAAACATTCTGCATCTGTATTTTTTTGATGTTATAACTTTACACTTATTTGATTAAAAAAATAATATTGTTGATATTCTATTTCTCCTGCAGCTGCTACAAAGTTAGTTAGCAGTTATTTCCCAAAATTGGATCTCATGCAGCATCCCAGATTTTGAGTCATATTGGTCCAGTGTGGTAGGTGCTGCAGTGCCCTGTTGGTAAGTGACCATTATGCTGATTGCTCCCTGGGATGTGGTAGAAAATAACAATCACTTGCCATGGTCAAACTACAAAACAACAATGCCACAGATGCTGTTTTCGATACATTGCCATTGATGTGATGAGTTACTTTCATTTCATGCCTGCATGTTTTTCCTCAACACTATTATGATGAATGTTCCACCTTGTTAACATCCAGTGTGTGTTAAATTATCTTTTTTTTGCCTTTTTTCCTGCCTGCACCATCTGTCTGGTGGTTGGTTCTATTAGAATGTTTTTTCCTTCTCCTTGTTCCTTACTCTTGTTTCGCTTGTCTGTTTTATCTAGAAACCTGTCTTATGTCTTCCCTACCTGTCAGTCAGTCTTCTTGCGGACAGTCACACTTTTTCAGTTAATGCCAGCTTGCTTGTCTAGACGGTATGGGCAACTTTGAAAAAGTGACATTCAAAAAATTCTGAAGCTATTTGATGCCAAGTTCTGGAAGTGTTCATCATGAGCATCCCAAAGATCTCAAGCTATTTTAAAATTGTATTCTTCACAAACTTTGTCTCCCATAACTCTATAAGTGGAATCAAAATTTTACCATGGAGAGATCCCCAAGGGTATTACGTTAAAAGACAAAGGACAAAAAAGACTGCAGCATGATTACCAGCATCTCGAAATGCAGTCAGTAAAGTATGAAATTTTAACACTCAGCTGCAGTGAACTAGAACTGTCCAGGGGATTAGCTGTTACTGTATGTGTGATTGTAGTAAGTGAAAGCATGTAGATTGTACTTAACACATTTAACAATAGTCTACTGCAGAAGATTTGATATACTCACAGAATTCAGTAAAGCACACCCTCTATGTTCTGCCAAGAAACAATGCATCCTGAAAAACACAAGGCTGGTCTTTTCTTTTAGTGTGAAAAACAATACACATTAAATCCTGACTATGATGAGTCACTTTACCCCTTAAGTCTGTCATTGCCATCCATTTAGCTGCTTTGGAGACACTGAGAAGTCAGAACAGATTGCTCATGTCCTTCCCTGTTGTTCAGGTGAAAGAGAGGGATGTTTAAAATAGGACCTTTGAGCTTGGGTGAATGTCGAAAGTAAATCACAAAAAATACTGAGAGCTAAGCTCAATGTTGACGTAATAGTGTAATCTTTATGTGCTTTTAGCAGGTCAAGTTGAGGTGTCATCAATTAGATTAATTGCGAGGGTATTCCATTTAGGTGTGGAAATTCTGGCAGAGGCCTTTCTCACAGCAAATATTTTGACTTGACATACAGTTGCAAAGCACAGGGGTTACTAATAATGTTGACGTAGCTCTCTTCTATTCAGGTGTCCCAGTAATCAAAACATGCTTATACTGCTATGACATGTAAATATGTCTTCCTTTAACACTGGGGGCCCTGAGGCCATTTTTACAGTTTATTTTCCGTCTGGATTTATTTTATGAAAAAGCTTGTAAAACATCAACCCTGTTGTCTACAGTCAAGATATGAACATCATTTTTTTTAGGACAAACTGGGTTATTAGAATATTTGGGTTGCAGTGAGGTCACTTGCATGTTAAAAATGGTTGTAGGGCCTTAAAGATAAATAAATAAATAAAACGGAACATGAATCTTCCAGATATGTATTGATATCACAGACAGATAAGTAATGAATAAGCCATTTTCCTTTCTAAAACACTTGTCATATGTCTTGGGAGTCACACTATGAAGAAATAATCATTATAACTTATACAGTTGACAAAATACATGCATTTTTTCAAAGAAAGTCAAGACGCTTTTGCTCTCATGACATTTACTTATGCCAATAATAACATAATGTCATATTTATTGATATTACACCCACAGCAATGCTATACAAGCAAATGTGTGTCTAAATAGTGCACCATTTGGCCTTCCATAGAGTCTAAAGGCCTTTTTGTCCCCTCTGGCCTTCCATCCAAGAGGGTTGACTTTATCTCCCATATATTGGCATGTATTTCCTGAAAAACCAACAGGAGAGAGAGAGAGACAAAGAGAACAGACGCAGCAGCGAGCCAGCGGCAGAGATGAGCCAAAACGCGATGAATTATGGACATAAAGTTGATCAATCTTGGATATAACAGTGTGGATTTAAAGCCCAAAGAGGCTGAAGTTCCATGCTGGATAGAAAATCCCCTGAAGAGGCTAGAAAGACCCGGAAAAGACCGCCGTAAACGCGAAAACGTCAGGATTTAAACACAACTAGAGTTGAGTAAATCGCTTGTATGGTTCAAAAGTTATTAAACTATGAATCAGAGGTGCTTTTTTACTCATGGGCGAGAGTCTCGGGCTCAGAGGACTATTGCGACGCGGTGCTTTGCTGGCATGACCCCCTGCTGAAACTGAAGGTAATTTTAGCATGTAAAACATCAATGTGCCTCAAACAACTGAAAGGGGGGCCCTGGTGGTTAAGACAAAAGTTTACCACAAAGGCTGCAGACCAACATTATGTTTTTAATAACAAGATCAGCTTTTTTCCCTCCCAAAAGTAAGACATTTTAGGGGGGAAAAACATACTAAATGCTATGAATTACTAAATTTTATAAGTAATTTTTCCCTCCCCACAATGGTGATGCTGAATTCCCAGCATTATGACAACTGCATTGTTAAACAGCTTTCACACAACTATGGTAGAAAGCAGCTCTGTAAAATACCTTAACTGTTTTTGTCTGCATCCAAATGTATTCAAATAATCTGATTAACTGGGGCGTCATTTAAAGCTGCCTGCGCAATTTGTGGTTGTCAACTACCGTGCACTGATACACTGAAAGAAAGTACAACAAAAAACAATACCTATCAATTTGACCTAGAACACAGCAGCAACCTGACAGCCAGGAAAGTGAAGTAGGAAATGTTTGAGTGCACTTCATGAAGTTTGCTATCATTTGTCAACATGCCTAATGTGTTCAACCGTGATTGACCCTGTTTTTAATGGTTATTGCTGCTGATGCTCCAGACACACACACACACACACACACACACACGCACACACACACACACACACAGTAGGTTTTCCTCAACTTCATGCAGGCTAAAGATGGATGCCGCGGCATTATGCTAATGAGCATCACTGCTGTCCAGTCACACACTTCAATGACTGAGAGGGCAGAGGGAAAGACAATAAAAGAGAGAGAACACAACCAGAGAAGAAAAGTAGGGTTACACATGGAAACAGTTTTATGTTTTCAGTGTGACGCAGAGAAATACCTTGTAAAGTTTCTTTTTTAAGAAGTCAGTAAAAGTTTTAGTTTTTTTTCCTTCCCACTGCGTGTTAACGAGCAATTTTCAATTTCCGGAAACAGTGTGACTAAATGACAGATGACAAGTGCATTGCATTTGTCAGCTAACACAGCTGCCTGAGGAAGGAAAAGTGAATGAAAAGAAAGCATAGACATTATAAACGTGAATCAAGTAAGCTGCCAAGTCACACTGGTGCCGGGACATATCAACAACTAATTTGTCATGTATACAGATCATTCATGGACAACATGACCACACACTGAGTTCAATCAGACAGAGCAGGTAGACCAGTATAAATCACTCTAATGAGAGAAAAGAGAGGGGAGGTCAGACCCTTGGGAAACAGACAGAGTCAAGGTAGGATCCTGCATTAACTGAATTCTCAAAACTTAAATCCTGATATTCTATCACATGGTTAATGTAACATAACTAAAGTAGGCTTGCAAACAACCTCTTGCAATCAACTGAATTATGACAAAAAAATAGAGTGATGTTTTGACTCCTAAAGAGAGTCTGCTTCATCATCTGTACAATATTGCCAATTTAGCAACTTCCAGCTAGATTAGCAACTGTTCAAACCCTTTTAGCAACTTTATTTATTTAAAAAAAATGTCTTTTAGCATTTAGCAGCTTCAGATCATGATAGAAAAAGCAAGATATATTAGATTGCAATTCAATTCTTTTTTTATTAAATACAGGCAGTCTTGGATCACCAGAGCTGTTGTAAACAGGGACTGTGAGGTTCCTTTTAGAAAAACCTCCTTCAGCCAAACGTGTAACCACCTCTAACTGACTTAGCTCAGTAGAATAAGTATGTGCCAGTGGAGCATGAGAATGAATTTTGTTTCCATTTTAACTTTTACTAATGAATTGTCCTGTTCTTGTTTGTTTTTGTCTTTTTCCTTTCTTTTTGTTTCTTCTTGTTTTATATACTAACAATACTATATATTGTTTTTATATATTAACTGTCTATCTTTTGTCTTTTTTATTGTAACTCCAACCTGCCTTATGGACTGCAGATGGAAAAAAGCCCTCTGGCTACAATCTGGCACATTTATGTGTTCTGCTGTACTGGTTCATCGATGTGCATTGTCCTGAATTAATAAATAAAATAAAAAAATTTAAAAAGAAAATTTAAAAAAAAGAAAAAGAAAAATCCATTAATGCCAGTTTTCCTCTTCGGCTGTAAGCAGCAAGTATTCAGCTGACACAGCCACTAACCTTTATGCAAATTATAAGCCATGATGTCACAAAAATGCAAACGTGTGAATCACATCAGTTAGCAACTTTGCAGCAATAGTGCTAGCTACTTACATTGGAACAGAGTTTGCGACACTGCTTCTTTCATTCAACAAGCATTGTTGGATTCTTTGAACAAAGACAGCATTCTTTTCCAAACCTCAACCAAATATTTCTGGTTGTTTAAACTTAAACCAGACCACAACCATTTAGGCAGCAGATTAGAAAACAAATACATTTTTGACCGGTTATGTGATTCATTTAGAAGGAGGGCACTGACAAACTAACAGATGAGAAATTATTGTTTGGGATACACTGATCGTTGTGTTGCAGCAGTGGTTTGAGAGGTTTCTGTGCATGTGTTAACCACTACATTGCAACTGATGTGAATTCAATGTGAACAAAGCAGTTGTGCTGAAAGAGATGAAACCATAAACTTTTTACAGCCACCAAGGGCTGATTGTTAGCCATGCTAGCCGCTCCAGGGATAGTAATGTTGTAGTTGGTTTGTCCGCCGCTTTGGTCCATACTAAAATATCTCAAAAACTATTTACTGGATTGCTGTCACATTCTGCAGAAACATTAAAAGGTTCCCAGAGGATAAACTCTACCCATTTTGGTGACTTCCCTTCGAGCGTCAACATGATTTAGACATTTTAAGCTGGATGGATTGGGATAGACTGTCATCAAATTTGACACACCTCTAGATCAATTGACAGTGAAACATTTTACAGTCTTAGTGTGTCTGTAGCTCGCTCCCTGACCAGTGATGGTGTGCTATAGAGACAAAAACGAACAGAGTAGACAATGTACTCTCACTTTTTCCTGCCTAACTCCACTCTCTCTTTCTTTACTTTTTTCCTGCTCTTTAGTGAACCACAGAATATTGGCCAGAGCAAGTTTGCCCAAGTCAATGCAGCTGCTAATTAACAAACTTCAACATACGTGGTTGTGCTCGAAGGAACTATTTGCTTAATCTCCTCCTCTGATTAAATCTTTTCTCATCTGACCTTCTTCACATATTACCCTTTCTTCTCTTTCACTGTCTCTCCTCATACTCAACTTTTATATTTTGCCCTCAATAAAGAGAAAACAAAAATGAGCTTAATCTCTTGGCACAGAAATTACTGTTGTGAGATGATAAAATGTATTAAATGAATAATCTGCAAATTGTAACATGTGTTGATAAAGAATGCTAAATAAATAAGTGTATGTATTGTCATCAAAATAGCAGTGATAGACAGAATAAGAACATCAACAGCACCACAACAAAAGGCTGCTTTGGCTGAAGCTGCTGAATCGTGACAAGAACCAAGGACAGAAGGAGTCTGGTTCATTTACAAAGCTGTTGTGAATATGCATATTATGCTCACACATGCAACTTTAACATAACTTAAATAGAGAAAAATGCATGGGTTAAAACAATTAATAAACATAAACATTTTGGCAATAGATTTATAGTAATAACCACTGTTTGATGGTATGCAGTTATTTAGTGCTATGGTGCTTTGAAATACTTCAGCAGCAGGGTTTCCAGCCTCTGAATAACTGGGACTTGGATATCAAGGCGGCCCACTATGGTTAGAAAGACCATCCTTCATGCTGATAACTCCATCAAACCCCTGTGTTGGCAAGTATGTTCCCTGCTGTGCTGCTGATGGATACATACAGTGTATTAGACATACAGCAAGTGAGTCATATTTTGGGTTTCAAGAGTGCTATCAAGAAAAGATACGTTTGGTAACTGTGAAAGAGAAAAGCTGATGGGCTATAACATGCAGACAGCAACATCAGAGTTCTGCATTGACAACAACTGTACACCCCCAAAGCTGACCAGGCTTCAAATCAATCAAACCCAATTTACTGCACAGTAGGTTGTAATTCAGTTTAAGGATTATTGAAAAAGAAATTCCAAACTTTCAAACAGGGGTGTAGGAAGCATTGAAAATGATAGGTGGGACAATATTTACAAAGGATCTGGGGGTCTTCCTCATGAAATGTTTAGCAGAGCTTTTCCTGTATACTGTGGTGGTTCAATACTTTTATCTGTCCATACTAGCATGAGAAAGTTGATGAGTACATTTTGTAATTTCACTGAGAGGAATAGGTCGATTAAAGGATTTATTTTAGAAAACCGAGACAGGGAAACCACTCATCCAGAACACCCATGAAGTACAAACAATAATTGTACACACACACACAAACACACACACACACACACACTCATACCCATCCTCGCATGAAATTAAGTCCTGCATTTCTGCAAGTCCTTTAAGTTTAACCTATAGATTTTTAAAGCCTGTAGGCATTGATCATTTAGGAAATGCATAGGAATTTGGCTGTTTTTTTTACTGAGTTGTTCGTTTCAAATTTCTGGTTTTCAGGAGAAACCAGGAACTGAGAGGTCTGCTTAGACCTGCATTTTTATCAATACCAGAACACTCATTTGTGAAAATCATGTAGTATTTACTCTAAAAAAAAAGTCTCTCTATGTCTCACATTCATTCATTCATTCACATACAAAATTACACAGATACACATCCACAAAGATACACTTTGAATTGTATATGAGAAAGGCACAAAATGGGACAAAATACGTACATTTACATTTTTTACGGGCAGTTCAATTCAACTCAACACAAAACACTTTGAGGGAGTCGTTTTCATCACAAATGAACTAAAATTTTGCGAAACCAAATGCCTGGAACTGGAACAAGTATGTTTCTTTGCAGCGATACATCTGCACATCTGGAAGAGAGTTAAATGTTTGAATGTGTGTGTGTCCTTGGTTATAGATCACTTTGCACAAGTTCCTGTGAGATGAAAGTCAGTTTATTCCTGGGACCGGCTTGAACATTCCAATACATGAAATGAGTCAGTGTGTGTTTGTATTTGTAAGGCTAACACAGATTGAGAGAGCTGGTGTGTGCGCAGCCACCTTATATGGAGTAAAAACACTATCAAAAAGATGTATGCGTAACTTTATGTATTCATATTCGTATTTTTAAATTTGACTCTAAAAGCTATGACTGTAAACATTCATGAGTACAACTCTATTTCTACGACTCCTTGCAAGTGTTCCCTATAGTGCAAAAATAGCTGCTGTGTGTGCCTGATGTCTGCTGTGCGTAAACGTGCTGTATAACGACGCACGGGACACAACCGGTAATAGAAAAAACACCCTTGACTGAAAGGAATTTTTGGTGTGAATGAGGGGTTTGGCTGTAGTATGGGGTAGACCACTATCAAAGATGTAGCCTATGCGTAACTTTATGTATTCATATTCAT
>NC_045748.1:4898516-4920833 GCF_008692095.1 Etheostoma spectabile | reverse complement strand
CAGGCTGACTGATGTCTGCTGTGCGTAAAACGTGCTGTATAACGAAGCACTGGACACAACGGTAAATAGAAAAAACACCCTTGACTGAAAGGAATTTTTGGTGTGAATGAGGGGTTTGGCTGTAAGGTATGGAGTAAGAACACTATCAAAAAGATGTAGCCTATGCGTAACTTTATGTATTCATATTCATATTTTTAAATTCATATTCGTATTTTTATACATTTGTGCGTAAATTACATAGGCATGCAAAATTAGGTTTTCATACATGTGTGTTTTTATGTGAGTGTGACTCTAAAAGCTATGACTGTAAACATTCATGAGTACAACTCTATTTCTACGACTACGAATTCTTGAGTGTGAACACGAATTCAAGTTTACGGGTACGAGTAAAAAAACAGTTGAAATGACGTCACTGCAGTCCCAGGCCAGGGTAATCGAACCTCGATTACATTTAATGCGCATGCGTCACAGGTGAAAAATGGCTAACCGACTGGAGGCTTCTAGCCCAGGCTCAGCATCACAGGTAAAGTAAAAAACGTCTTTATTCAACATCTTTCATACGGTTTTACTACTGTGATAGCACTTTATAATGATATACATTCCTGCAACTCATAGACGTTATTGCTTTAGCTTGCAACCGAACGATATTTACTTGCTGTTAACTCTAGCTAGCTAATGCTATACGTTAGCTAGCGCTATACGTTAGCTTGCGCTATACGTTAGCTAGCGCTATACGTTAGCTAGCGCGGATTAAGTGCTCTGTGTGAAAGTTAGTGATGTTAGAACTCGACCTGTTTTGCTGATTGAACTGCAAGATATGCAGTAACGTTACCTGAAATACACCTCACTGCTTAGCATGTTGAACAGAGCAGTAATGAGAACGGTAACTTACGCCCAACATACTTAAGTTGTAATGTTTTTAAAAGATATTTAGCCTAACGTAATCCTATAATGTTGAATTGGTACAGATAAGTTCTGTACCATGAATTGCATCTAATATGTATTTTGGCATTTACAGGCACCACTGGCTACTCGGTTACTGCAGCGTTTGGAGTCAAGGATCACTGACATATTAAGTCAACCTCACTTTAATTTGGACTACTCCCAGTAAGTTATAAATCAGGAAGCCTTTATTCTCACATCTGCATTTACCATTTTAAACATCCCAGCTGAAATTGTGGAGTGTATTTTAACCCTCCAAAGACTGATCCACGCTGCTCTTTCCCAAAAGAGTCCCTGTGTTTTTATTAGAAGAGTACGCGGCCGACTAAGATTTTGTTTTTCAGAGGAGCTGCTGTCCCAGCTTATTGACATGCCCTTACCAGTGTTTTGTATCGCCAACCTGCTGGGTGTCAGCCAAAGCACAATTTTCTGGCGTATACGTTAACCCGGGTTGTCCACAAGACATACATGAAAAACTGGAAAACGTTTTTCTAATTCCATCAACATCCAGGATGTCGTGACTGTAGAAACCCTGTACCCAGGCTAACCCACAAACTCAGGGACATCACCAACTACAGGGGCTGTGATTCATCATCAGGAGACTTCAGTGCGAAGCTGGCAGAGGAGCTGATTGCTTCTTTGCTCGCTTTGAGTCACACAACCCGCCCCAGCCCTGCCGACACCTCCACCTGGTTTCTGCACTACCCCATCCCTACCCCCATCCACACCTGGTTCCTGCACCACCCTCTACCGTAAAGGAGCACGACGTTGAACGAGTACTCCTAGCAGTGAATCCAAGGAAGGCTGTGGCCCGAGGAGTTCCTGGCAAGGTGCTCAGGGCGTGTGCTCACCAGCTCGCCCTCATCTTTGCTAGGATCTTCAACCTCTCCCTGGCCCAGGCAGTCATCCCCCCTGCCTAAAATCACCACTATCATCCCAGTGCCGAAGAAGTCTCCCATCACCAGCCTAAATGTTACCGTCCTGTGGCCCTCACCCCGGTAATCATGAAGTGCTTCGAGAGACTTGTTCTCCACACATCAGGACTACCTCCCCCCAGATCTGGACCCCTATCAGTTTGCCTACCGCACAAACAGATCCACAGAGGATGCCATCGCCGTAGCTCCCACTCTGCACTGAGCCACCTGGAGCAGCAGCAGAGCTACGTCCGGATGCTCTTTGTGGATTACAGCTCCAAACTAGTCACTCAGGCCTCCCCCCTCTCACTTGTGCCTGGATAAAGGACTTTCTCACAATCGGCCGCAGACGTGAGACTGGGCCCCCACCTCTCCTCCACTCGATGTTGAGTACTGGCTCCCACAGGTGCGTGCTGAGCCCCCTCCTGTACTGCCTCTACACCCACGACTGCATCCGACCCACAACAACCTCATTGTCAAGTTTGCTGACGACACCACAGTGGTCGGACTCATCTCAAAGGAGACGAGGCAGCCTACAGAGAGGAAGTCCTGAACTTGCAGCTTGGTGTTCGGAGAACAACCTGTCTCTGAACACCAAGAAAACCAAGGAGATCATCATCAACTTCAGAAGAGAGCAACTGACCTAGCCCCCCTGTACATCAACGGCGAGTGTGTGAGGGGTCCACACCTTCCGGTTTCTTGGTGTCCTCATCTCAGCTGACATCTCCTGGTCAGCCAACATCACAGCGGTCATCAGAAGGCCCAGCAGCGACTACACTTCCTGAGGGTCCTCAGGAAGCACGACCTGGACTCAACTTGCTGCTGACCTTCTACCGCTCATCCATCGAGAGCCTGCTGACCTACTGCATCACAGTATGGTACGGCAGCTGCACCGTGGCAGACAGGAGAGGCTGCAGAGGGTTGTAAGGTCAGCACAGAAGATCACCGGCTGCCCTTCCCCTCCCTGACGGACATCTACACCTCCCGCTGCCTCAGCAGAGCAGAGAACATCATAAGGAAGCTCCCACCCCGGCTCTGATCTGTTTGACCTGTGCCCTCAGGAAGGCGCTACAGGTGCATCAGAGCACGGACCAACACTCAGAACAGTTTCTTCCCAAGGCCATAACGACCCTGAACTCACCCCTGACCCACCATATGCACTGATCCACTCCACAGCCCCCCCCGGCCCCCGACTGTCTTCTTCTTCCGTCCGACTGTGCAATATTATTGTTATACTGTTACTGTTATATATACCTCATAGGACACTGAATCTGTGCAATTTCATTTCATACAGTGCAATTTATACATTATTAACCTTTCCATTACTGTGAATATGTTTACTTAATATTAGTACTTAATCATTCATTCCAACACTGTGCAATATTATTATTGAGTGTTAACACTTACCTATGCTTATTCAAGCTGATTTATATATGTATACTTGACAGTCACTACACTTATATCTTTGACTTATATTTTTGATATTTATACTGTTATATCTTATATTTTTTTTGTGTCAACACTGCAAGGGATTGCTTTAATCTCGTTGCACAAGTACCGTGTACTTGTGTAATGACAATAAAGGCATTCTATTCTATTCTATTATGCATATGTCCTGTGTCAGACAGCATATTTAAATGTATTTTATGCTTATTTGTTTGTTTTTTCTTCACAGATTCACTATATGAAACTGTCTGTATAGATACAATATCTGGATCCAGCAACAAACAACTGCTCAAACACTGCCCTTTCATTTTCCTGAAGGCAGTGGAAAACTATGGCTGGCCTTCCAGGTAAATAATGATATCTTGTGTTACTGTTTCTATGCTATTTTTGAACACTTCAGTTATGTTCAATGGTTTATTTTGTTAAGATAATTATAAATGAGCTTATGAGAATTATAAATTTCTCATTCATTTAAGGGTCAGGGGGTGACGAAGGTGGTAAAAATGTCGGCATTGCTATAAAAAACATGTTCAGTGTTAAAGGCACTGATAGAAGAAGCTTCATTGCTGGCCGACGCGTACACAACCAAAGGTTAAAATAGTCTACAGTATATTCATAGTGATGTTAAAATCATTGTTGGAATGTATTTTAAGTAGGACTATATGAATGATTACTTTTGAGTTGAGTAAGTCCTGTTATTTCTTATCTAGGATTAAGCGGCTATGGCGAGATGTCTGGACCTGTGTCACTCATCTGTACTATGACGTTCTTCAGTCTAAAAGATGATGGCCTGTTGGATTTGTCAGATGCTGTACATCTGATTTGTGCCCACTACATGTTCCTTCCACGTCTGGCAGAGGCCCTTCACACCTTCAGAGGGCTGGGACAACCATCCCTTAAAATCTGAAGGTGGACTCTCCCCTAACCAACTCTGGGTTATGGGTAACATGCAGAACCCTTGTGACCCAGATGGAGATTTGCAGGTTTGTTGAAGCTCTCTCTCAAGGTGGTCTCTAAAGGCAAAGTGCAGCTACAAATTTTCAACCTGAAGGTGTGGATGTAGATTTATATGAAACAAGCTGAAATAAAAAAAATGGGTGTTAATAACTCTAGAAGAAAGTTTTTTTTGAATGATATAGAAGTATGTAAGAGTAGTGTGTTGAGCTTAAGCACACAATTAGACCAACTCAACTGAGCATAATTTATGATAGATTTTTAGTCTTTATTTTCTGCTCTAGGTATTTGTAGGTCAATGTGTACTTGGCTGTGTTTTCAAATATTTCTAAATGTATCATACAAAATACGGTAACATGATTTCAGAACATGGAGCGTTTGGAACTGACTGGAGATGTTTGAAGGTGTGCCTGAAGAACCTATGGAGTTGAAGTCCCACAGATTGAGTGCCCATTGACTTCAGCTTTATGGAACTGTACAGTCCATGATCAATCCTTCGGCATCGTCAGAATCATTTGGCAGAGACATTTACATAGCAATGGTTTAGTGCATTGAAGGTGACACAAAAATGTCTAAAGAATTTAATGGTATGAAGTTTAACACTTGCAACAAAGACTGACCGTTACAAAAGGTTTGTTAATTTTAACATGGAGTAACAGTGAGGTACAGTTGTGCTCAAAGTGTACATGCCAATGCTTAAGTTGACTAAAAAAAGGATAAGACAAATCATGTTTTGGAAATTTATATCTAATGCCTTATTAAAAAAATGAGGAAAAATCCAACCTATAAGGACACAAATTTCCTTTGAATAATGTATTGTAAATGTTCCAACTTAAAAAAAAAAATACACAGTAACACATTATACACCCCTATTAAAATACAGCATAGCAAATCTAAAATACAGGGGCATAAGGTACACCCCCTATGAAATACAGGGGCATAAGTTAACACCCCCTATGTTAAAATACAGGGGGATATCATAGTATACAACCCCTATTAAAATACAGGGGCATAAGTATACACCCCTTGTTAAAATAGGGGGCATAAGTATAACCCCCATGTAAAATACAGGGGCATAAGTATACACCCCCTATGTTAAAATACAGGGCATAAGTATACACCCTATTTAATACAGGGGCTAAGTATACACCCCCTATGTTAAAATACAGGGGGCATAAGTATACAACCCCATGTTAAAATACAGGGGCATAAGTATACAACCCCCTATGTAATTCCCATAGAGGAGACGAGCGACAATGGAAACGACTGGACGTTGTTTTCAATGGGGGAGGGGCGGCGGCTTTTTAATTCCAAAGGCCAAGGGAGTTTTATAGGATGCACAGTATCCTGATCCATGAAATAATGGCCTTAATAATAAAAAATCTGCTCTCATGGGAATTAACATAGGGGGGTGTATACTATGCCCCTGTATTTAAAGTAAAAACATTTACATACATTATTCATTCAAAGACAATTGGTGTCCTTAAAAGGGTTGATTTTTTTCCTCATTTTTAATTAAGGCATTAAGAAAATTTCCAAAACATGATTTTTTTTTTTTAATCCTTTTAGTCAACTAAAGCATGGGCATGTAAACTTATGAGCACCACTGCATATCATTAACAGCAAAGCAATGACTTTGGAACATGAGTAAAGGTTATTCACAGAGTTTTAAATAAAATGTCAAAACAATACAATGAAGTTACTGGGTAGTGTTCTTTGGAGTGAGTGTTACACCCTGGCAAAGGTTTGCCCTGGCATAAGGTAGTGTCATATGTTTTAGATTGATGTTTATTTCCATGCAGTGTTTGGCAGAACCAATCTCACTGAAGACAGGGGGCTGTTCTCCAGAATGAAGACTGCATCCACCTTAGGAAGAAGGAAATACATTTCAGTCTGTATTCAACGGTTATTCGTGCAGAGAAAACAAATGCTTAATTAAAAGCAGCCAGAAACCCATGCAGAGCTACTAGGATGTGTTGTTACAGTCCCTATGAGAATCAGCACATCCCCACATCCTTGAGGAGCTGGTTGTTTAAGTGACTACAAACCCTCCCCATCCAACCACACCCGAGTACCCCAGCCGTACAGTTCTGCCCCGGCTGTAGCTCTGTGTAGGTCGTCTTTTCCATTCATATGCTTCCCCAACGGAAACCTCCCATGGTACCATATATACAGGCAAGAGATATATATGAAGTTGACCACAAAAATCAGGTGTTGCGTAAGAATGGTTGAGACAAGAATGTACCTTATCACTAGTCAAATTGTTGTACAATACTCCTTTGCATACTGAACAACAATGTGAATATACCTTATTATGCTGTCTCTCTTACTACTGACACAATTCCAGTGTAACGAGGTTATTAAATGGTAAACTATTATTCTCATTTGTTATCATCCGTCAACACAGAACACCTAACAATATGTCTACATTCTCAATTACTGATTGTTAGGATGATGCAGTTACTTTGTTTTATCCAACGTTTTAATGCCAGCTTCATAAAATATTCAAAGCAAATAAATCTATTTAAAATCTGTATCCATGTCCGCGACTCCGCAGCTGGGCTCAATCAGAATCAGAAATCAAAATCAGAAATAGTTTGACTAACTGCAGGCTATTGCCATTATCTCACTACAGTAGATGAATGGTGATGACCTTGAAAAACTTTTTTAATACATGTTGCATTACATATCAATGGATTAGTTTACTTTTTTTTTAACCCTCAATCGTTCAGGTCCTCCATGAATAAAAAGCAGGGACTGGCCACTGAGTCCTAAGTTACTGTTTAGCACATCATGCTCAGTAACATTACAATGACTTGCTGGTGTTAACTATATACCTGGCTCAGTTGTTAACACTAATGATCTGGTCGAAATGGTTAAACATATGATTACATTGCAGCTGAGTTAACAAACTATAACGTTACTTTCACACAGAGCACTTAATCCGCGCTAGCTAACGTATAGCGCTAGCTAACGTTACTAGCTAACGTATAGCGCTAGCTAACGTATAGCGCTAGCTAGCTAGAGTTAACAGCAAGTAAATATCGTTCGGTTGCAAGCTAAAGCAATAACGTCTATGAGTTGCAGGAATGTATATCATTATAAAGTGCTATCACAGTAGTAAAACCGTATGAAAAATGTTGAATAAAGACGTTTTTACTTTACCTGTGATGCTGAGCCTGGGCTAGAAGCTCCGGTCGGTTAGCCATTTTTCACCTGTGACGCATGCATTAAATGTAATCGAGGTTCGATTACCTGGCCTGGGACTGCAGTGACGTCATTTCAAACTGTTTTTTAACTCGTACCCGTAAACTTGATCGTGTTCACACTCAAGAATTCGTAGTCGTAGAAATAGAGTTGTACTCATGAATGTTTACAGTCATAGCTTTTAGAGTCACACTCACATAAAAACACAATGTATGAAAACCTAATTTTGCGCTATGCTAAATTTACGCACAATGATAAAAAATACGAATATGAATTTAAAAATATGAATATGAATACATAAAGTTACGCATATGGCTACATCTTTTTGATAGTGTTCTTACTCCATACTACAGCCAAACCCCTCATTCACACAAAAATTCCTTCAGTCAGGGTGTTTTTTCATTAACGGTTGTGTCCAGTGCGTTCGTTATACAGCACGTTTTACGCACAGCAGACATCAGGCACACACAGCAGCTATTTTTGCACTATAGGGAACACTTGCAAGGAGCGGCCCTGTCAAAACAGCGTGTGTTTCACTGGCTGTGCGAGGCCGTCACCCAGGCTTATAACACGGAGAGGGCGGAGCCCCCCCAAGGCATCCGGGCACGTTCTACGAGGGCGCAGTCGGCGTCTGCAGCCCTGTTCAGGGGCATGACATCTGCATCTGCTCAGCAGCCTCCTGGGCATCCCCATGCCCATTCATCCGTTTCTATCTGCGTGTTATGTCTGAGCCCTCCATGACCCACTTTGTCCTATCCACACTCAAAGATGGGTGATGCGCCATTGCATGTGTGTTCTGCCTGCTGTCCCATAAATTGTCAATCATGACACAATTCTCACTACAATCACAAAATAATGCATTGTGGCATGTGTGTTCTGCCTGCTATCCTCACCCCTCCTGCACTGAGTGATGGGAGGAAAGCGGCTGTCCCATAATTTAACATGTCAAAATCATGATAAATTTTCTCATTGGTCATACACTCCAATAATCATGGAACGATGTGTCGCTGCATGTGTGTTTAGCCTGCGAAAAGCCCCTTGCACAGGGAGAGAAACACATACAATTTCTCACCAATCATGCACACCTACAATCATGATCTGGGTTATGCAACCAGTTAGGCCAAGTCATTACCATAGCAGGCTTTTTATCAGGATAATGGACTATCGGATAAAATCTCCTGTCATTGCATTGGGGAAAGAGTTACGGGTATGTTCTGCTTGTGGGCCCTGTGTCGCAGGTGGCGTTGACTACATCAACTTTGGCCTAACCCAATAGCGTAGCCTTAGACTGTGACATCTATGTGAACTAGAACGAAATTTACGAATTGTAATTCCAGATTTTATGAGTATAGGCGTAGCCCTGTAAGGTCCGGGCCACCTGCTCCACTAACATTGGCTAAAGAAAAAATGCTGATGTTGGAAGACGAACAACAAGTCCACTTATATAATACACAGTATCTGCGGACGTAGTTGAGGCCCATGTTGGACGCGAGGGCGGGAAAGAAAATCTTCACCACTGCGCATGCACAAAGTGATAGACCCAATAGCTTCTTTGACAAGTGGCTCATGCTGAAGAGTTGTGGCTCAACCGTATGGTGAAGTTATTAGGTTGCAGGAAAATACTTTGCACATCTACAACGTGAAATAGGTGTGTCAAAAAGGGGACAAGACGGTCAAAGGTTAGACAGAAAACAGACTTCACAGGATGAGAGTTGACAACACCCCTGGGGACAAAGCCACAGCTAGCCCCCAGCTAGTGAGTACAGCAAACAACTAACGGCATTAACAGAACGTTTTTTGATCCGTCTGGGGAACAGACCAAGTGAAATAGGCTTGATGATAAATGTTGCGTTTAAGAAAGCTCATATGGGAAACAGTGAGCAGTATATTACAACTGTTGTATTTACACATTATAGTATTTTAATGGCCATAAAAGCAGACCAAGTGCTGAGTAAATACTGACAAACACTGAGTGTTAATGTGCCCATAACGATGAATTCTAGACGTTAGAAGTGTTTTCTAAATGTGACTCAATGGGGCTTATATTACTAAGCCAAATGTTTACTGTGTTTTTCTAGCACTGATGATGTAAATGAGCACAGATGCAGTTAAGTAAATTTAAATGACACTTAGCCGTTTGAGACACATCAGCAATGGAATACAAAACAAAGTGCAATTTCTCTGCTTCTAAATGTGATAAACTGGGCTAAAAAACTATTTCAGATATGCATGTTCTCTCTACTTTTACAGAAATTAAATTGTCTTTTTCTGTTTTTCAGTGTCACAAACTCCTCATTATCTTTGCAGATTCAATGTTGTAAATGCGATTAATTATTGAATGGTAACTTGTCACTGGATGTTTGCTCAGTACTGATTTTGCACAACCATCTGCATGAAATGTGTATAAACTGCCGTTCATAAATTCACTGAGGAATGTGCTTGTTTTTGAAGGAAATCCACTTTTTCTTCTTTTATAAAAACATTATATTGACCAATGTTGTGGGTAGATGTTGCTGAGTAGTCGAGCAGGTAAGTCAGAGAAGAAGTTAAAAAAGATGGGATTTTTAGTAATTTCCCAATTAAGGCTCTAATCAAAAAGAACCATTAACATAACCAACATTAAAGAGAAAATGGAGAAAAAAAAATACTTTCACAAAATTAAAATAAATTGACATGAGAGTAAAAAACAAATGGTTGAATTACACCAAAAATGCAGCTGTATACAAGTTGACTTTTCTTACAAGTCATTCAACAGACTTACATCCTCCCACATCTAGCTCTCTGTCCCTCAAGCAAAGGAAAACTGCAAGTCTATATACACCTGAAGTCCGCACCTCTAATTGGAACATTCCAACACACAGTACAATGCAGGGGTGCCTCAGGTGAGTAGACAGCAAAAGCTTAACACAGCCAAACATCTTGTAGCAATAAAGCTAGACATTTACAGAATATTATTTACATGATTAACATTAACCTTACACAAAGCCCCTACCTATGTTGACTTCTAATAAATTACACAAAATCCAAGGTCACTTCCTGTTACCCTGGAAGTCATAGCGTCATTTAAACTCGTTGTGCATGACCGACTCCCGTTAAAACACAAAGAGAGCAGACTCCAGTAAGCCACAAAAACTACCTGTAACCTTCTGCTACCTTTTAAATTCAATAAACAGACTTAAAATTAACAAAGACATTTGAATTTTTTGTGACTATTATAACCGTTAATGTACGTGAAGTAAATGGCATGGTTTTAAACAGAAGGATGTATTGATGAATGCATCTATGGCCTATGAATATATGTATATATGATATGAATCTCCGTATAATAGGATGTTAAATATTTGTGCAGGAAAGCTACGAGAATACTGTGTAGCCTGCATGACTATTCTGACAGAGGATTTGAAAACAGTGATAATCAACTGAACATATTAACACTTTAAACAAACATGTACTGGCAACATTTGAGGTCAGTCTCTGAGAGCTAAAATAGGAAGCGCCTCGCTACCGTGACAGCAGCCATGCGCCCCGCCCCGATCACAAATACAGTCGCGACATTGCTAACGAGGCAAATGACTATTCTTGTTGGACAAGGCTGATTTTCAGCAATCATCAGTCAGTTGTTCCAATGGCACATTCTGTTTACTGATCCTAAGTTACCTCAGTAAAAGATACATTTGTTTTTTGAAAACCCTTGCAATCATTTTGGCCCAGCTGAGAAAGTGTTTTGCTGTTTAAATAAACGGCCTTCTTTGGGCTCCTTGACTAGCCTATCTGAAGCAACAGATCATGCAGGTTTGTTTATGGTCTTAAAATGGCCAGAAGCAAAGAGCTTTTTTTTAGAAACTCCATATTCAATCATTTTGAGAACGGAAGGCTATTCCATCAGGTAAATTGACAAGAAACTAAAGATGTCATACATGGGTGGGCACTACAAACTTCATAGAGCAGCACAAACTGGCTCTATCTAGTTCAGGGAGAGAAGTGGGATGCCCCGATGCACAACTGTCCAGGAGGATAAATACGTTAAGAGTCCCTAGCCTGAGAAACAGGCGTCTCACATAGTAGGTCCTCACCTGGCAGATTTATTGAACAGTTCCTGCAAAAGTAGTGTCATCATCAAAAATTTAAAGGGCCTTCTAGGCTTTGTTTCAAAGAACAAGTCATATCTGAGACTGGCTAATACAGTTCCAACGGACAGAACAAGTAGTTGTAGGCCCCAATGAAACAGTGATTATTTTTTTTCCTAAAAGGAGGGGCAGATACATGGCGGTTACGTTTAGGCACCAAAGCGTGACCAGTTGGGTTTAGGCATCTAAACTTCTTGGTTAAGGTAGTTATGGACAAAAGTGGGTTAGGTTTAGGTTTAGCGTACAGTGTGCGATCACTGGTATCCCCGGTCAACGTTAAGTGTTTTTGGAGCCATCCATTACACCAGACTCCTCCTTATTTTACTACGTCCGCTGACTTCCTCCTTTGCGCTCATCATAATATTTGTGGCCACTAGAGCTCACTGCTTAACATCCCATGTCAACAAGGAATTCATCATGCTGATACAAGCAATTCAGGACAAGTTTGTGGAACACTCTTATAAGCAAACCCTGCAATAAAAAAAAGTATGACCACAACTACAAAGAATATGACTATGACTACAAAGAGTAGTAACGTTACGTTTTGAGTGGATGGTGAGCGTGAGATGCCAAAATGGATGTCAATAAGATTTTGAATGGAAAGTTTACTTTTTAAAAGTTGCCAAATGGTTCCATTGACAAGACCAAAGTGATCTGTGTATTTTGTCGTTGTGAACTGAGCTTTTATGGCAGCACATTTAGTCTGAAATATCACTTGATGGCCTAGCACACAGCTGATGCCGATTCTCATCCCCCCCCACGACATTGTGTGAGAGATTATTTGCTCCAAGTGAGAATGTTAGTGTGACATTGAACACTACAGTAGGCTATATGCCAATGTTGTTTTAAAAAAAAAAAAAAAAAAAAAACAGTTGCACAAAGCAAGCCAATCCACTTTTCCATTTTGATAAGAGTTTTAAAATGAAAAAAAATAATGGGACAAAAAGAAATCAAGGGACACTTGGTCCAACCAAACTGGGTGATTAATTGCGAGTTAACTGTGACATTAATGCGATTAATTGCAATAAAATATTTTAATCGTTTGACAGCACTAATTTTAAGAGCCTGCTTTATTAGTTAATATGTGCTTAAAATACTCCTAACTCTGATTTTTTTTTTTTTAGATATTTCAGGCTTGAGACACCTCAACCATCACGTATTCACAACAGATGTCAGATCAATATTACAGCACCCCTTTGCTTTCTGTTTGACTGCATGTTATCTGCAATTTATGTATTTGTGCATGCTTGTTTCAATATTGTTGAAACAAGACAAGGCCATTCTGTAGTCATCTAGCATCCCCAGTATATATGTGTGTGTGTGTGTGTGTGTTTTCTGGCCTCTGCAGTATGTATGTGTTCATGTGTGTGTGTTTTATCTAAATAACTGCACTGGGAGCTGTTCCTTTACGCTATTGCTCCGGCCTGATTTCTCCGTGCTTAGCCCGGCTGTGCATGTGTTTGTAGTTTGACTTTCTGTTAATGATGAAAGCAAGGGGATCAGGACTCATAATAGAGCAATACATGGCTCTCTAGTTTAAGTTAATGCCATTTTTATGACTCTCCCAAAAATAAAGATAGATGGTTTAAAAGAGAGCTTTTCATTCTGTGGCCAACCAGACCAAATTTTGGAATATTAAGGAAAAACAATCTCAATTTTGTTTGATTGTAACATAAACCATGTGGGAATGTTTTCAGGACAGGTATTTAGTCAAAACTTAAACTAAGACAAAAGTAATGGGGGTAGTCACTGGAAAGCATCCTTAGAAAAGAAACAGACCAAACTTGTTGAATCAGTCAAATAACAGTATATTTTGGCCTTTACAGATCTTGCTGTTTGGGTAAAAAGTAGGATGTAAAGTAGATCAATTTAGGCGCTTCGCTTGAATCGACCTTTGTGTTTTCAATTTAGTTTGTATTGTCCCTTTGCACTACCTGCCGGGCTCACAGCATCATGAGGTCACCAGACGTCACAGATTATGGTGCCCAATGGTCATCCTGGCAACAGTACCGAAGAATGAATCGAGTCACTCTTCAGAAGAGCAGCCAACATGAAACCCTTTTTATTTGTCAGTACTCACATTCAGCTGGACTTTCTTCGTCTACATTTATTTTTATTTTTTTATTTTTTAAACCTGTCTCTCACCAATAGGAAACCGTATGGTAATGGTTTGATATGTAGTGACTATAGGTAAAAATGTGTATTTATACAAAAAAAAAAATTCAATACATACAAAAATACAGGTAGAGCTTTATGATAAGACAACTACAACATTTCATGTAATACCCACATGCCCAGGTGTTCTGTACAGGTGCACATGCAAGTCCTCCTCTTAGCTTTTGCATGACATGTTATGTAGTAAAATACAAGTAGTTTATATTTATTGTGGCAAGATGGACTTCCCCTGTGAGACAGAGGAGTGCATCAGGTGAAGAGAGGTGGAAGAAAAACAAATGTGATTTTCTACATAATGCATGCTGGACGGGAGGGTGTGTTGTCCAGGCCACAGGGCCAGGGACAACAATCCCTCTGAGCAGCTTGGTAGCATTTCCACCCCTGGATGAGCATTGACCAAAGCAATGTCCCAAATAAAACAACCCCAGCCTCTTGCAGAGGTTCAGAAGGATTTTATTTAAGCCGAAAGCCCCAGAGCTGTTACCATTCAGCAATTTAAATTGATACAAAGGGCTGTCTATATGGCAGCATTGATTTAATATTGTATTATTTAAATGAAGCCCAAACTGGGGAAATACTGTACCGGAATTCAACCAGCATTGGAAAGCTGAAACGGTTACGGCCCATCAAAGCTCTATCGTCCAATGTGGCTAATTATTACAAGAATGTTTACATAATGATGAAAGTTAAATTAAACATGGGACATCAACAGCTATAAACTACACAGCTATAGAGCCATGTATTTGAAAATGTTTAAAACTTGCCAAGCAACAAATTCTAAAACGGGAATTTGCAACAGAAGAGACTACTTCCTCTCTATGTATCTGCAACCAGCAGACTTAATGTACCAGAACCAAAAATATTTGTCCATTGACCATTTACCATAAATTAAGGGCAGTTGACTATGCGATTAAAGAAAGCCAGTTCAGCTTTTGCCTTTGTTAACGGCTCCTTTACAATGTACAATTTTGGGCTGTCCCAGATGAAAGTTCATGATTGTGGGAGAAGATTTATTAATTTTGTTCACATACAGTTCATAAATGTGTCTGCCATCTTGGCACATATTGTATTCACCTGCATTGTCATAACATATTAAACACCAGAACAATTTTTTTGTGGTCTGGGCTTATTCATGTGTAGTTAGTCACGTTTTCTCAATTTCCTTTCCCAATGATTTTATTTCATGCCATGACTTGACCCTCAATTATCTTCCTGTGTCCCCTTCTCATCAGCTTCCTTCTCATCATGGCTGCCATATAATGATAATAAGATATTGATCTTGTTGTGTGTGTAGATTCATTATTATCAACACGGTAACACAAGATCAATACATTACCATAGCTACATAATGGGTTTCCTAGGAGTTATTAATACCATTGATTGGTTAGGGAGAGACACGTACTGCATGACAGCACATTGCTCATGTGAACATATTCATTGACTTAATTAATGTCTTTAATGGATTTATTACCCTAATTAATTACCTTGTTAATATGTCTGTTAGCTTTATTAACGACCCAATTAAAAGACTTGGCTATTTTTATATTTAAAGAGTACATGATAGACAGTTCATATTTACCCCTACAGTAAGGTTACCCTTATCATCATCATCAACTGTATTGCCAGACTCAAGGTCAATTCAGAAGATACAGACATGACATACGACATATATTGAAAAAGACAAAGATAAATATATACATATAAATGAAAACAAAACAAACCACAACACTGCTTTTCTATAAAAGACACTTATACAAGTGTTTCCATAGTGATGATTGGCATCGTATAGGACTAAACTTAGGATTTGCCAGTAGCACTACAATGCTGTTCTGGGAGACTTTCAGGCGGCAAATGAATTTGTGGGTCAGCCTCGTCAATAATGCCTGGAAGGTGCTGACCCCTGCATTACAGGTCACTTGCACTAGAGCACCTGGGTTTGTTGAGCAGTATCCTCATACATTCATTATAAGCAACCTTAAGCTTCTGCATTCTTGCCTTTTTAAACTTAGTCCATAAGGGAGCAGTAGACAAAGGAGTGCAATGTGCTTTAAACTGGCTAATTTTGACATCATCCGTGCACATGTGGAATTTCCTTACCAGCATGTTAGCTTGGGCACATAATATTTTATGCTGTCTGTATTTATCCTCATCATCAAGTAACTGATATACAATATAATGACCCAGATATGTAATTATATTACAGACACTCATCACATGTCCTGACAGATTAAAGTCTGTAAAACAAAGATCTTTGTCCCTTTTTGTCCATGAAGACAGCACTTTTTTGGCATTATACAATCACATCATATTTCAACTCATATTCAGAGCAGATATTCAGTAGCTTCTGATAACTAGCACTGCTGGGAGAGAAAATGGCCAGATCAGCAGCATGCATGAATGATTAACCAAGGTGTCACAATCATGAAGCCAGTTTTGCATCTTGTCAGTTGGTTGGATAATTCATCGATGTACAAGTTGAAGAGTGCTGGTGAGAGTAGCCCCCCTGACACACCCTATTACTTACCCCACAGGGGGCAGAGACTGTACTACCCCATTTAACCCGCATACTTTGGTAGACATACCAGTAAGCCAGAATTCTTATGATGCTGCCAGGAGCATTTTAAGCAGAATGTTTCCTTCTTCAATGTTGCTGGGGCTGGTATGCAACGATACCCATTAGCAGCACCTGTGACTATTTGCATGACTATTTAAAGTCTAACCCAGTTCAAGCTAACCCAAATTTAAAATGTTAAGCCAATAGGAATACTTGAAATTTCATGTTTTCACATTTCAATCAATGTTCATCAAAAGTTTGTGAAGGAGAATACAGATTTTGATAATGAACAACTACAAAAGTTACACACTGGCTTGATTTTTGGCCATTTTACTGTAATTAGTTGTGTTAAATATATTATGTTGATTATGATAAGATATTAGATGAATGTAAGTGCCTCTTCACAATCAAGTGATCCAAGTGCATACTTCTACCAAACGTATTGAATACAATTTTCTTTTGTAACTTATTTGTTTTAACATAAATGTGTAGGTGAATACCAGAGCAATATCCTAAGATGTAGTTGGACTTTTAATTGATTTTATTTTCATGAAACTATTTTCTTCACCATAAAACCATTCAGCAATTAATGTAGTGATCATTATGTATCTTTCACATGTCTCGTACTCTCCCAAAAAAACAAAGATGTCATAAATTCAGGTACAATACCATGTTACTAGGCTACTTTTAAAGCTGTATCTAAACAAATCAATGCCTAGCTCAAGCTAAGGTAGAGGGAACACTTTAGACTGACACATACAGGGTTGTGGTGTGTTCTTGAGACAAATCTCTGATGGATGAAACTTCCCTGTTTAGTGGGTAGACAGCTGGGGATTTTCTCCTGTAGGTCTAAAGATACAAAACCTTGGAAACTATTGATATCGGACCTATCGGTCCATATTGGTATCCTTTGCCTCTCCTTTCTTTTATTTGATAACAACCTCTCCTGGAGGCTCATCACTGTCTTTTAAAAAACCCATTCCCATACAACTAAAGTGCATTTCTAAGCTGGTTTTATGGGAAAAGTATTTTTTTACAAATTATGTTTGCCTTTTATGTATTTCACACAACCAAAGAGAGGAGGTCAGGTTGGATGGAGGGGTCAAACAAACTCGGGACCGCTGTTTGTATCCCATGTTAAACCAAAAGTCATCATTGACTTGTTTATAATATGTACGTGTATAAATTAAGTAATAAACATACATATTCTAACACTAACCATGATCTTTTTTTTCTTAACCTAACCAAGTACTTATTACCAAGTTGGTCTTTGCAATTATTTCTAATCAATCAGGCATGTCCAGTGATTGGATGTGTATGATTTCAAAAAAAATGTAAGTGTAATGTAAGTAGTAGCCAGGGTTGGGAGGCTCTTCACTTGGAATGTTTAACAAGCTAATACGCTGACAATATCTGTGCATGAGACAATCGCCAAGAGCTCTAAGAAAAAAGCTCTCTGTGGGCACGATTCAAGATATCATGTTGATAATACAAGCATAAAAATCCCTGTCCTGTGTGTTCTGGACTTCATATCGATGGAGTCTAATCGCCAAAGTTCTTCTCTGTTGCTTACCCCATTGCATATTGCTGATCTCTTATGTAATACACACCAAAGAAAAAAGTCACACACTCAGTCCTGTTACACACTTTTGTCACAGTGAAGGAAATCCCGTTGCTATTGCCAAATGAGTAACAACTTTGATAGGGTCCAATGTGGCATAAAGGCATGTTAGATGGAATAAGATAGCTAGCTGCTCTCGGCCCTTCCTCTCTTCACCCCCCCCGCAGGGTAACTACTCTGCCAAGAGACCAACGAGCTAGCCATCTCCTGGTGTCCCCTGTCGTCCCGGCGGGGAGTGAAGCACAGGAACCAGGGCAAAGACAAAGGCAACATGGGTGACTAGTTCTTTGCTGTCTGCTTGGTGTGTCAGCACCTTAATGCAATTCACTATAATATCGCAACACAATCCAAATTATGCGCCATATGCTCCAAATTAAAATTGGTTCATTGCAGCATATTTGTTATAGATCTAATTTTCAACTGTGCTTGTCAGAGCATGAATTTTTATGCCCACATACCTTTATGCAATCATCATCATTATAACTGTGTGTGTGTGTGTAACAGGCAAAGCAAAATAATTCCCAGTAAGATTAAAGAGAGATTCACCTTATTGGCTGATTAATAATGTAAAAAATGAAGAGTTGTGGCTGCACATTAAACATTTAGTCTACACACACGCCCACACGCAGGCACACTACATGTACATCCCCTAAGACGTGTAAACACAGTACATTAAAAATGTAGTCTCAACCAAGTGCTTTACCATCACAGACCATGTGTCTGTAAATACGTGCAGATGAAACGCAAGATGGAGCAAACCTGCTTGAAAGTCGATTTACAAATGATGCTAATATTTGTCAAAAAGTATCATTAGGCAGCGTATGTGGTCTGGCCATCAATGAAGGACAACTTATAAGCTTTGAGTCTTCAGAAATATTTTTTGCATGGTTTGCTGAGTTGGTGGTATTGTTGTGTGTGTGTAGGGGCGGGGTTGAGTGTGTGTAGGTTTACAGCAGAAACACAATGCATGCGGAGGCGCCCCAAATAGCCGTGAATCATAGATTTGTGCCTGATCGCACGCCTGGCTGTTCGTACCAGATGCTCATTTTGCCACGGTGGTAACAAAGCAATCCTTCTCCTCTCACGGCCGTCTCTCTCTTCCCCCCATGATTGTTTGGTTGCGTGTGTGTGTCACTCTCTCTTTCTCTCTACCTTTCCGTCTGTTGGTCATTCTCTCCATGTGCCTGATCGCGTGTTTTTCTGTAGACCAGCTGAGAATTCAAGGCAGCCAAAATCACCATACACCTGGGTGTTTCTATTTTGAAATTTGTTTTATTTTGTAGTATCCGGCTGCACTGTGGCCTTCCCGTTTGTGACTGGCCTGGCTTAGAACATTCTCAGGCGGCGGCCGGAGGAAAAAGAGGAGATGATAAAATGATTGCTGTAGCACGCGGGCCGGCGCGGCAGCTACGTGCCTGATGTCAGTCGGTGTGGCCGGACGGATTGGATAACGTGTGGCGAAAGGAAAATAGCTCTGCATTACCTCCGCTTCACGATGCTTTACAGCGCTTCAGCATGCAGTGTGTTTCTGCAGTCAGGTGCAGCACTGTCCTGTTGCAGTGCAATGTGCAGTCCAATTGAGTGGAATTTTCTGCAGTCATCACTCCCCTTCCCAAAGTCTCCCATCCCTCCTCATCCAAGGATTGTAGGCCTATCACCCTCACCTCTCTTTTAGTTACCATAATTCCTCAAATAAAAGCCGGGGCCTTTATTTACCTGAACCGCAGAAGGTACCAGGCTTTTATTGGAGGCAGGCCTTTATTTCTAATTGCTATTGTTTGATAAGTATAATTGTTTTACATAAACCGTTTTAAATGAAAAGCCGTTGCGTTCCATTGGACAGAGAGCATTCATTTTTTAAGAAGTGTTTGCAAAAAATATCACCATACAACAGCCAGAAGGGCGACAGAGCAATTTGGCTCAGAAATACTCAAACACCACTACTGTATTTATGGAAAAGTATTTATTTCAAATGTAGGTACTAAGATATTGCTAGTAGATAACAATAAGAGCTTACAGTACTCCAGTATCTGACTAACGTTACAGGCGGTAGCTAGCTAGCTTCGTTTCTAGCTCCAGGCTAACTCTTTTCCTCCCACCTCCAGCTAGCTAGCCATGCTCTGCTCCTGTCGAATAATCCCTTCAGCTCATTTTTCTGTTTCTTCCAGTCTCGGATTCTCCCGGGGTCAATGTGGAAATGTCTCGTAGCTTTTTCACGCAAGCTTTCTTCCACAAATTTTATATATGTTTTAAAACTCTTTTCGGTTCGTTATTGAAAAGTCCGTCACATAGGCCGTTAATATTATATAGCTACATCACATACATCACCACATGTCAATATATATACAGTCTATGGTCCGTCACTAGCACCAGTGCCGTGATTCTCTGATGTCACTAAATGAGACCTGTGACACATCCAATGTAGCTACTGCCATCTTGTGGCACCTGGTGGCACACTTGGCTGAGTAATACATACAGCCGCACTGACAAAAATACTGGTAGGAAAATAATACTTCACATTTTTCTGTAATTTTCTTACAGATTTGGGAGGGGGACAGACGATGCCATTGCAGGGCTTTTAAATGATCTGTATACACTCCTGAAGGTTGTAAAACACATGCTTGCGTTTTATTTGCAGACTTTTCATCAGCATTCAATACAATCCACTCACAAATTCCAGCAAACAGACTTAGAGACAACTTCCAGCTAAACTCAACACTTATTAAATGGATCTTGGACTTCCTAAGTGGGCAGCCACAAAGAGTAAGGGTGGGGAACACATTATCTGGGATCCACTTCCCTTCAATTGGACACCACAATGTGTCTTGTCACCACTGCTATATGTATTTTATGCTGACTGTTGTCGCAATAGTTACCCTGGACGTTATATTATAAAATTTGCAGATTAAACTGCTGTGATTAGTTTACTGAAGCAAGATTAAATTGAACATGGTCCAGTGTTGCATGCATTTACTGACTGGTGTGAAGTTTCCCAGTTGCATTTGAATGCATCCAAGACCAAGGAGTTGGTCTTTGATTTTAGACGTGGGGCTCACTTAATCAATCCGACTGATAAGAGGAGAGGAGATAGAGATGATGGTATGGACATTCAAAAATCAGTCATCAGAACAAATTGAGAAAGATTGTTAAAACCTGTGGAAAAATCATTGGTAAGCAACATGGTAGACTTGTAACAACTATATCTGACCAGATTGGCAAAGAAGGCAGACAAGGTTTGCATGGACACAACCCTTCTGGTCAAAGATTTAGATACCCTCGTCAGAACTAACTGAGCAAAAAACTCATTCATTCCAATGCAATTTCCCAATTAAAGAATATGTAGGGAGGGGAATGACTGAAGGAATATATGTTAAGTAATAGTAGATTTATCTATTGATTCATGACATTGTGCAATATACTCCTTTTACTCTATTCTATTTATTGATGTGTGTATGTTATGTGTTAGATAAATGGTGCTGTAGATATCTGGATCAGTGTATTGTGGATTGTGTGTCAATATGCCTGTAATGTAAAACAAATGCCTCTCGGGGACATTTAAGTTTTCTAAGTCTAAGTCTAATATATAGGTATAAATACAGTATACCTGTTTGTGCACTCAATGACTTATCTGCCTTGAGAAAAAATCCATTACATTTAGGTTGTCCACACTCAAAGTTCAGAGGGATTAACATGGAATTGTATCAGAGAGTGAATGAACTAATAAGAGTGTCGGTGAGTGACTCTGTTAAATTAGATAGAATAGTCTTTATATGAGGTAAGGCCCAGCCGATTTCTCATTTTTAGTTTTTTTTTTTCTGGTTGCAAGACGAAATTTCCAAAATGATTTATTATCTCATTTTCATTGTCCTTGTCCGACGCCGCCCTGGCTACAACACCTGCCAAAACTCCCACTTTTTATTCTATTTTGTGCTCTTGTGTTGTCATCTGTTCAGGTAATTTCCCATATTTGAGAGCAATTCTCATTTCTATTAAGAGACTCTTCCCGACAGTTATTATATCTAGTATTGATGAAGACACCTGACGTGCACGTTAAATAAGCCTACATCAAGCTTGTTATGTGTGTGCACACGCAACAAGTGAAGTACCTGATATTGGGCTGTAGGCCTACTCCCTTAGGCCACGGCAGAAAGAGCAATATTTCTTTCCCCCCTTTCTCACAGTACCCCTCTCCCTCTCTCATTATTGATGATGAAACACTCCTCAGCAGGGTTTTCACTGGTCACTGCAGCAGAGTAGTGGAGGGAAAAGAGGAAAGGAGAGACACTGGTTGGTAAGCATTGAGAAGAAGCACAAGCTAGAGATTGCTATTACTAGCTTAGTTGCTTTCAAAGTGTTTATACACACACACACACACAC
>NC_045748.1:4897915-4898506 GCF_008692095.1 Etheostoma spectabile | reverse complement strand
ACACACACACACACACAAACACAGCCTACCAGAGTGATAATAGTTCAATAACTCCATCAAACTACTTTGCCTCTTCTTTCTACTGCACTTTTCAATTCCCTTTTTCCCCTCCCTCAATTCGCTTCCTCCTCCACTATAAATTTCCTTGTGCCCTCCATTTTCTCACCTATTCGTCTTACAAGCTCTGCCACTCACCTCTCCCTTTTGGTGCTTTTTTCCCTATTCTCTCCCCTTAAAGTCTATCTACTTCTCTGGTTACATGCAGTTTTCCCAGGCTCCGCTTCAACATTATTTTTTCCTCCAACACATTCAGTTGTTTTCTCTTCTAAGTGCGTCATTTACATATTCTTCCAGAGGTTTCTGTTTATTTTTCTAACTGTTTAAAGGTCCCATGGCATTAAAACTTCACTTTTTTCAATTTTTTTAACATTAACATGAGTTCTCTCAGCCTGCCTATGTTGACCCAGTGACTAGAAATGGCATTAGGTGTAAACCGAGCCCTGGGTATCCTGCTCTGCCTGTGAGAAAATGAAAACTCAGATGGACCAATCTAGATTCTTGCTCCTTATGAGGTCATAAAGGGCAAGGTTA
>NC_045748.1:4892077-4897905 GCF_008692095.1 Etheostoma spectabile | reverse complement strand
CCTTTCTCTGCTTTGCCCGCCCAGACAATTTGGCCCACCCATGAGAAAGAGAGAGACATCATGGCATTCAAACGAGCAAAGTTGCAGTTGGTTAAGGCCACACCCCCACCTCCACCTTGCCACCCTCTCTCCTCCTCAATAGACCCTTTGCAAACATGTGACCACGACCACGTGATGACGCCATGACGGATGGCAGAATCACCGGAAGCACAACAGTGTACACGGTGCAGTAGACGAGGGGAACATTTCATTAGTTTTAATCAGTGTAAAATAAATAACACCAAAAAACTGTATTAATAACAATAATACTATCTTCTTATTTATGGATTCTTCTATTAAACAACAAGTTGTCGTGCCGTTATAGGTCAAGGTATGGAATCTGGTAGGTGCTCACAAAGTGTGGTATTTGGAGAAATTGGAGATAGGAGGATTGGATTACCTTTTTCCGCCCTCCGTCTGACTTCAGTCCACACTATCTGCACCACTATGTCTAAAACGGGGTATCCGCATACACTGGAGCTAGTATCAAAGCTGTTAAAAGTCTAAATGCTTTACCATTTCTTTGTAGCTGGCTGGGTTACAGGTACACAATGCTACGCTAACGGCAGGGGGAGGTACCTCATAATGGCAAAGATAAGACATCAATGTAGGGTTTGTTTTTAACATATTCTTTACTTAAGTAAAGATTTATATATCACATAGCCTATGCTTTTAGAGGACATGGTCGGTCATGGCTACCCACATGCAGATGTTCACTGCGTGTGCCGATGGAACTTTCTGATTGATGCATCGATGCATCCAGGCTCTGGGAAGTGCAGTCATTAATTATCTATCATATGTTAATCAATGTAGTAAATCACAGAGTGTATATGATTATTAATAATCACACATAATTGTAAAATAAAAGCCATCTTCTTATCTGTGATTATATTTGCTGTGTAGCCTTTGTCAAGATTTGACCGATGGATATTAAGACGCGATGGGGCAGCAGCAAGTGAGCAGTCCAAAGCTAGCTGCAGCTAGCTGGTTGGCTAGCCGGGGTAGGAGCTCCGCAGATCTGCATTTAACTTGTTTGTTTACCTTTTTGAAGCTAGTTTCTGTGCCATGTCATCTTTAATTTAACCAATATTTTTGTTTGTTAAGTTAAATAATCAGGGAAACGGCTTTCTTTTTGGGATGTATGTAGCTAGCTAGGTCCGTGAATAACCAATGATATTTTTGTGGGTCATCATCGGGTTGACATGTTAGCAGGAACAGCTGGTTACTATGACAGCTAGCTGGTGAGGATACTTTTATTATTATTTATCCGTCATTTAAAACAGAAAGGCAATACATTCACATTCTTGTGTTGGTGAGGATTACTCTGCAGAATGTGTATGTAGGACCATGAACACAAACAAACACGTACGCATTTGGCTTGCCGTCCGTCTACAGCATAGCTCTTCCGCCATCCGTCATGGCGTTCATAATTCACGCGAGTAGAGCGTGACGTCACGTGCAAAGGGTCTTTAGCTACAGGCACAGAAATGGCATAATCTTAGGAAAGCTCATTGTGGGACTGGCTCTAGTGGCTGTAATTCTGCACCAAGGCTGAATTTTGGGAAAGAGACTTCCAATATGGTATTAGGGGACTACTGACGCCTATACAAAACCATCCAAAAAGCACCATTTCATGGGACCATTACATTTATAATTGTTATGCTCAACATTCCCCAAGGTTTTCTTCTCAACTTCTGTCCAATAGGCTTCATTCCCATTTTGTTCATGAAAAAAGAACGGACTAAGGTTGAGTCTACTTTGTGCAAGTTGCACTTGAAAATACCATTAGTTTACATCATTAATGCCAGAACTACCAGTAACTTTAACATTTTATTCACCAAAGTCACTACTAGAATGGAGTACGGTACTTATTTCCCTTTTTTTAAGAAAGTTGGATAAAAATGGGGAATGACAAGTTGCAAAGGGCCCCAGGTTGGAAATGAAAACACAGCTGCTATGCCAAGCAATACGCTTCTGTACATGGGGCACATGCATTACTTATTACTCATTAAATCAAATCTTGAGTACATCATAATACATCCAGTCACTGGTCTGTTTGACATGATCACAAACATTAGAGTGTAATGAAAAACAATTGCTAAGACCAACTTGATAACCAGCTTGACACTCTCAAGCCAGACAAACACAAGCCAGTGAGTGTGAGAAATGCTAACATGAAAGGTATTGAAAATGGGTCTTAATAATGTAATTGGCCTGATAAGTCATATTCCTTTTGAGTCATGATTTCCTTGATTTATTTGCATCAACAGAAATAAGCTGCAGGGTAGAAAACACAGCTCTGCATTAGCATGTGTGTGTTTATTTTGCTTTGTTTTTGGTGACAGAATGGACTTTGACTTCAAGCAGGGACTACATTTAATAATGGGCATTGATCCATGGGGTCAATTAAAAGACAAGGATTTTGTTTTAGCCAAACCTAATTAATTATAACTAACAGTCAGTATTTGCTGCTCTCTTGCAGAAGTAATTAAGTAAGTATAAAACGCAATTATTGCGTTTTCTTGTTGTGCCACAAAACACATTAACTTATGTGGGGCGTTTGGAAGCTATCAAAAACTTGCATAATGGTATCTTTACTTTATTGTACAACGCTGTTGCTTGTATTCTTAATGCTGCTGTACATTTTGGAGTCTCAGCATCAAGCGAGGCAAACTCTTAGCTCTAATGCAGTTGAGATAAACACCAGCTCACTAGACTTTGGCTACTCTAAAAGTATCCCCTTGGACTGTGAAACGTATACCACACAACCACACACAAAACACATTCTTTATTTTCAGCAAATGACCAAAATGACAGCTATAGCAAAGCTCTCAATATATTTGTTTTTAGTGTCAGGATGTTTTTGATAACTCAGTCTACAACTACTGCTCTGCTACAGTACAGCACACGCCAACATAGAGTTCTGAAAACCAGGGAGACGTGGTAACACCAGACATCTATCCCCCAGCCTTCCACCAACCAACACACACACACACACACACACACACACACACACACACACACAGGTATAAAGGAAGGAAAAGCAACATTTTAGTGTGTTTGCAAATTATGAATGAGAAATATGAACTGAGACAAAAGAAAGAGGTTATATGCTTAAATTAATGGAGAACATTAGTGAGAGTCAAATGTAGCTTCATAAAGCTTTGTGAACCATTTCCTTGATTTCTGAGCCCAGTAGATGGAGCTTCGGGTTTGAAGAAAAAGACTCAAGAAATGGCGATCCGCTGCACTTTGAACACTTTGTTAAACAGAAAGCGCCATTTAGTGGGCTCATAAAACAAAGTAAAAAGGGTTCACAAAGCTCCATTTGGCCACCAATGGAGAATTGTTGCTCACTTAACTTAAAGGCCAACTTTCAGAAGGAAAGCATCTTGGTGGTTGTGTATTTGACAGCTCAAGGCCAGCTGACCTTATCAGGTAAACATACTTTTTTGGTAGCCCTTATAAAGTGCACAAAGCAGCCAATGTGTGCCCAGCTTACGACACAGAATTGTTCTTTGCAGGTTTTACAGGATTTTGAATTTTTTTCTGAGGGGGGATGCATTGTCAGACTTTGAAACCCTTGTTCTAGATTAATGAATCTTTTATCACTTGCATTTTTGTTCTCTGTCCCATTGCACATTTAGAATTCTGTATCATCCCTCAACTAGTCAAGGCCTAGGGCAAAACAAGTGTCTTGTTTGTCTAAAAACTTAATATCTTCCTCTAAAACTCAGGAAATGAAAGCAGTTGGACTGGCTATTATTGTGAGATGTCTCCAAACAGCAGGCCAATGAGAGAACACTACTGTTAGCATAGAAAGGCCGATGCAACAAGTCCTCATACTATACTGAAGAAAAACCCATGTGAATGTAACAATAACAACTCAAGAAATTACTTTTTAGATTTGACGCCTCTAGAGTAGCAAGTTAATAGTTAAGTGTCTCCATCTAACTTTCAGTTTAATAATAGCAATCAACGTGTGTATAGACAGTAGACTTTACAAAGACTCAAAACACCAAACCCCATTTGTGTCTGAGGTGATTCATGTCTTATCTTGGACTCCTCAAAGGGGAAGTCTGGACTGCAGGAAAAGTAAAATATATATATAAATAAAAGTGTTGTTAAAAATGTCAAAGTTTGAATCAAGGTTGGAATTTGAAGCTGTTTCTAACGTTTCTAAAAACATGCCCCCACACAAAACATTTACAGCTAAAAATACGACTTCTGAAAAAATCCCCATATGGCAGTTGTTCTGTGATCACAAAATGTTATGTATCATGCATGTTTTAACTTTTTGTGATGTCAGGATCAGACAGATGGAACAAAATATATAAAGCCACACTACCTTTATGTTCTGTGGTAGTTTGGAATGCACATTTTTTGTTATATCAAACAGTTCAAGCCTTTTATCATGAAGCTAGATGTAGCAATGTAAGTAAAACACATATACAAGTGTATGCAACACAGAATGTAACATCACATTCAGTCTGTAAGTTGAAATATAACTTTGTTCATATTTGCCACACATAATAATATAGTTTTCCTCCTGGGGTTCATGGTTTTATTTCAGTTAGCATAATAGCTGGTTTGATTTGCATTGAGAGATGATCTTAAGGAAAGTTCCCCATGTCTAGCTCTATGTATGGTGAAGGGTACGTGATGATGGGAGGTTATTTTGATTCCAAAGGCCAAGGGAACTTTATCAGGATGCATAGGATCCTGATCCACGAAATAACTGGCCTTTAAAAATAAAAATGTGCCTGCCTCTATTGGAATTCAACATTGTATTTTAAGGACAAACAGTTATTTATTTACAATACATTATTCATTCACAAAGAAAATTGGTGTCCTTAAAAGGTTGGATTTTCCTAATTTTTTTTAATTAAGGCATTAAGACAATTCCCTCTTTTTAATCAACTTTAGCATGGGTGTGTAAACTTATTCAAGCCACCTATATACAGAGGTGTAAACAGTTCTTAAGTAAAGTATGTAAAGATAAAAAGGTAAAGTGACATGTGATGAGCCCAGAGTTCAAACTGTTGCGGAACAAAGCTGTCTCTGAGCCTGGTGGTGCGGGACCGAACGCCGCGGTACTGTCTGATGGACGGCAGAAGGCAGAACAGTTTGTGGCTGGGGTGATTTGCATCTTTGCTAATTATTTTGGCTTTCCTCCTGCACTGCTGGCTAAGGTCCCCCACGGATGGCTGCTCTGTGCCGATGATGTGCTGAGCAGCTTTCACCACCCTCTGTAGAAGCTTACGATTCTGCCATACCAGCCGGTGATGCACCCAGTCAGGAAACTCTCGATAGTGTTACTGTAGAAGTTGCAGAGTATCCCGTTTTTTAAAGATTATTTTTGGGGGCATTTTAGGCCTTTATTTGACAGGACAGCAGGGAGAGAGAGGGGGAATGACATGCTGCAAAGAACAGCAGGTTGGAGTCAAACCCGTGCCCACTGCGTCGAGGAGTGAAGCTCTATATATGGGCGCTCGCTTTACCAACTGAGCTCAGTTGGTAAATCTAGGTGCCCGTTGCAGAGTATCCTAAAGTCCAAGTTAATCCTCGTCAGCCCGTAGAGGGAGAAGAGCCGTTGTTGGGAGGGTCTGGCTAGTCCACACAGCATTCCACGATGAGAGAGAAACATGCTCTGGTTTATTGGCATGTCTCATAATTGTCATCGACGGTGCCGCTGCGAAAAAGCCTCAGTAAAGAACTTGTTTTGTTGGAACGTGTACATTCAAAAGTTGTTTTAGTCATGCAACAGAAAACTTAGATTGGACAGATAG
>NC_045748.1:4881486-4892067 GCF_008692095.1 Etheostoma spectabile | reverse complement strand
TGTCTGGATTTACCCTGCAGAGATCTGAGGACTTGTTAACCATAGTCCTCATAAATCAGAGTTTAAAATTCCAAAACAAAGAAAGCGTAATACAATGGACATCCGGCCGTAAAGAAGGACATTTGGTGAAATTTCCAGTGGCAACAAGCAATCCCAGAAGTGGAAGGTCGTGGATATAAACTAGGTCCACTCTGATGTGAACCCTGAACAACCTGAATCTGCAGACTCTCCCCACCTTAGTCTCAATGATGACAATGGGGCCTCCTTTTTTCTGTCGCTTCCTGTAGTTCACAATGAGCTCCTTTGTTTAGCTGACAATAGATGGAGGTTTTTGTCCTGGCACAAAGATGTCAGGGCTCTGACTGATCAGTTAATGCATCCTGGCATGACCAGAAGGCAAGTGTAACCACGGCTTAAGGAATAAGATGCTAATGATGTAGAAGGCCCTCTTTTTCCGTGTAATTACAGTAAGGAAATTTATATGGAGACATAGCCTAGAAATCTAGACGCACCCTAGCGGCAGCAAATGTGATTTGTATCTAGGTTCAATCTAGCAACTCTCCGCTGGCTTGCGTGTATAGAGTGGGCGGGTTTAACATAAGGCTGGTACAGTTGTGACCGTTCCACGTGAATTCCCTGCTACTTAAAAACAAAGAAGATGGCAACTGCTGCTAGAAAACAGCAGCCTTTAGAATCGGCTTGTTCGCAACTCTGGAAGACTTGAAGTCATTCTTAAAAAAAAGAAGATGTATTTCAGAGTTTTGCCGAACGGATATGGCAAAAGTTTAATAAATCAACCAGCGCCGCTCTGGTTGGTTGTAGCGCTATCCTATTGCGTGCAGAGGGAACTTGAAAGACATCCTTGACATCTTGATGTGGGTCTGGCTTGTCAAGGTAATGGAGACACACTTTTCATTGCCTTTTAGACTTCTGCCATGTGTTTTTAAACAGGAATAGGGATTAAGAAGTAATCAAACCCCCTGACCTTAAAAGATTGTAAGGCATCGTACCACAGATGATTCAATCATGGGAGTATTGTTCTATAATAACAAATTACACAAACAGTCCCTCAGCAATCTAAGAGCAGGATGAACAGGAAAAATGAAAATAGCTTGGCCTTTAAAAGCAATGCAGACTGAAAATCAAAGAGGGCTCAGTAGCAGTAATTCCCCTAGACAAAGCCATGGGATAATATGCTAATGCATACCAATATATTACTTTCTTTTACTTTTCTTTACTATCTTATCTCAGATATATTGCTTTGAACCTGAAATTCACTTGAGAAATAAGCATCAAATAGTCAAGTGTGCTTCATGTTTCTTAATGCAGTTAAACAAGTTCAAGAGAGGGAGCAAAGGAGAGAGCAAGTGGATGGAATGAAGTACAAAAATAAGCTTTAGGAGACCACATACACAGACAGTAAGTAGCGGTAAGAAAAGAAACTTAAGGCAATCCTCTCTTTTGTGTTAGCTCTCTCTGCTGGCTTTTAATTAAGCCCCACTCCATTGTTTTCATTTAAGTAATGGTGAAAGTAATAGTAAAGTCTGATTTATATTCTCTGTATTCTAATGTGTTCTTATATTCTCCCAATTGCAGAGTTAAACACAAGAAATTTAGGTTTATCCATGGATGGTTGTTCATTTTATTGAACAACAAACATTTTATTCTATATACTTGCTCCTAAGTGTATAGGGAATGTTTGCTATTTGAAAAAATAAGAAGAAACAGACAAAAGGAGCATCATGAGATATTTACATGACCTAAGTGACATGCTAGGGGTGGAATGGAGAAAAGGAACAACTACAAAAGAGCTCAGGCAACTTTACAATGACTGACACTCAATTAGTAAAGTGATGCAGCTGGGGAGGCATGCAGCAGGTCTGATGGGGGGACGAGTCACAGGTGTGCAGGGGACACTGTGTCAATAGTCAAATCAATTTGAGTACACAGGGTTGGAAAAAGATTTTACCGAGGCACTACAATTTGGTGGCTATATTGATGAGCATGCAGTTAAAGTTACTATATATGACTTTAAAGGTACTATGTGTAACTTTAACTTTAAAGTTACTACATGTAACTTTAACTACTCAAAATTGACCTGTAACAGTAAACAAGACTAACAGTTAAAAAAAGGCTGTTTTTACATAGTTTTTATTAATGCCTCTGCCAGGGTCAGATTTTCTTCCTGCTGAGTCACAAATTGATTTACGGCAGGTAGCTAGTGCTGGAGAGCACACAGTCTGAAGGGTCACAGATTTCTTTGTAACACTGGAAAAGCCTGTGTTCTTACATCCAGCCAGGTAAAAGTTAGCAGGAGATATCTTTATATAGACCTACTTTAATTTACATTTTAATCTCACAAGTTTTCTGCTGTAGTTATGGCTGATACTGGGGCAGGGCAATAAAAGAAAAGAGGTACAGGTTTTTAACAGATGGAGACAATTACGGGATTGTAAATGATACAAAAAAGTCCCAGACTTGGCCCTCAGGTATGTAATATGTCTATTACATTCATTAAATAACTTTACCATACACAATGTTGTACGCCTGTAGCCAACATTAAATTACGTCCCCCATCCCTCGTCCATTGTATTCCTTTTAGTTAATGTTTGTGTAGGCCTACTATTTTCTTTTCCCTTGTCCCCCTGTGTAAAGCACCATTGGGTTTCATGATATGCGCTATATTACCAGATAATACTCTGTTGGTTAACAATCTCTTAATGCTTTGGCTCGTGACAAAGTGACAAGGATACCCGGGTTAATGCTTCTGTAACGTATTCTCTTATTGTAAAATAATGATTTTCTGTCTGAGCAAAGTATTAATTGCAACTAAATGACGACTCTGTAACCTTAACTCAGGAATCCACCGTGGGCAATACAGCCCCGTGAAAAAATCATTACGACAGAGGGGGTGGGAAAAACTCTAACGCTTTTGTCCATAGCAGCCGCTAGAATCAACACAATCTGAAAGTTACATCTAGCCACTTTAATAGTGAAAAATGTCATACACCGTATAAAATTGTTTGAAAGTGTGAGGACTGGCTTAGTCTGAAAAACATCACCAGAGCTAAAATGTATTTTTTATGTCTAAACCCCACGTCTGCCCTCATAAACTTTGAAACAAGCCCAAGGATGTACCTCTGCTAAATTGACAAGTTCTTGAGGGCTTCCCCATGAACTTTTTGAGCTCTTTGTGCAACACTCTCCAAAGTTGAGAATCCTGCAGACTTTGCCTGAGGAAATCATCCACAATTCATAGGACTGCGTAGTTAGGAAGACATGACATGCCTTTAAGGGTTAAAAAAAAAGGGTAGAGTTGTTTGGCCCTTAATATAATGCTGACAACTTAAAAAATGCTTTCATCTGATTTAATCTAACTACATTACTGTTTGGCTTGATAGGAAGAAAAATGTGTTTGGTGTAAGGCGTGGAGTTGGACAACACTGCATAAACTTAAACTACAATGAGCTACTGTTCATGATGAAACTATTTCTCTTTTGTCATCTGGGATTGCAGATACAGTGTATAAAGTACAATTAACAGTAATTCTTAAGTTGTCGCTCTTTATTCTACCGGCCCTGACTTCCTCTTTTACTCCCGTCATAAATAATACAGGCTCTAGAGGTCTAACAATAAACGTAAATAAGAGTTGTAATAAGCTGCTTGCACAGAAAACCTTTATGGATGGTCTGCAGAATCTTGTGTTCCAATCTTGAAAAAAACAACTCCATTAAACTGGCTATTGATAGATTAATAAAGACACTTTGACTTTGACATACAGTTGTCAAATGCTAGATGCATGCTGGAGCTGTTTGTTACTTCAGAGTTTCTTTACTTACTTACCACTTTTTCGTTTAATTTAAACTGTACTCAAAAGGGAAGCAATTCATCAACATTATGAGCTGCCATGTGCAGATACGTGATACACACCACATTTAATCCAATTCAAATATGGACTGTAACACCAGAGCAAGTGCATGAAGTTAAAGGGAGTTGAATCATAAAGAAGAGCTGTGTACTGTAAGAAAAAAATGGCATAGCTTGCAAATGTGTAAACCCTGTAAATATAAATCATAATTATTACTTTACATTAAAGTATTATACTGCAGTCTCAATATAAAGCCAATGAATCAAATCTCTGCGCTGCTGTAGATGAGTGTACATGCACACACACAAATGCACACAGCAGTGATTCAACACCTGCTGCTGTCCCCCTCTGCCAGCGGTCGTCTGTGTTTATATATTGATTAATATGGCTCCTACTGTAATATACTCCAGGGCATAACACAGCAGGCTGCTTCTTGGTCAAATTCTGCTGTGTGTGAGTCTTTTATGTGCATGTGTGTCTGTGTCTGTGTTTTTTATATTTACACTGATTAATAGGTCTGCTGCTGTAATACACCCTAGGCACACACAGAACACTTATCATCAATGAAAAAACTGCCCTGTGTGTGTGCTGTGTGTTTTTATATATGTGTGTATTTATGCTGAATACTTTAGGGGTCAACGTGGCCATGTACTCATTAACCAAACACAAAATTGAGTCTTTTGCTGTGGCAACAGTATCACAAGGGTTTCTGCAGGTCTTCAACACAATTATAAGGTGGGAGGATCGAAAGAAACAGCTACTTGGTTACCTATTTTACAGCCACAATGAAATGGAGGCAGATGATTATATGTATTAATTCAAATCCGTCTGCCACACACAGACAGGGGCGCTGCAATATTTTATGACATTTTAATTGCGGCTAGCGTCGGAAAGTGGAAGGAAACAAACATCCGATCTCATATTGTGTAATCTTCCCATTTGCTTCCTTTACACACTTTCCACATTCTGCCAAGATAGTTAATCCTTCCCCATGTTCAAATTCTCTTCTCAGAGCCCTCTGTCATAACAGTTTCACATTATACAAGTCAGAAAATAAATTGCCAATTTATAACACTGTGAAGCTCTGTGGCATCCCGGTGGCAAATCCAAATATTCATCAATGTGGTTAACTTTAAACCAATTGAACCTAAATGTCTTCCTTGTAGCAGAATGTTGTTTACCATTAAGACTGAACTGTTTGTTGAAATAAATCTCCATAGGACATGAACATCTTTATACAACTCTCCAATAGTGTGTATCCTGTGAAAATGCCTTGAACTCTCCTTGTCTTAGCAGGTTGACACATTTTACCCCAAATTTGTTTACTCTGTATTTATGTGTCTAAAAGGTGACTTCATCATTTGATAGTATTACCTTATTTGGAATTCTGCAACATACCCACACATACGTTGGTCACTATTCAAAATACAAAATCATGTCTAAATGCTATGCTTGCTAATCAGAAGTCACTACGAAATAACCCACCATAAGGAAAATTCACACCAAAAATCATCCCTTTAACGTGTATGTCTGTGTTTCTCTCCTGCATATTCTTTCCTTCTAGATACATAAATGATTAAACTGAGTCAGAGCATTTCCTCCAAACATAATTTAATCATGTGGATGTTTCAACTGTCCTTCATTGCTGTACAATTTGGATTCCCCAAGCGCTGCTGTACTGTAGCTGAACCTTGCTTTTCTGCTCTATGTGGGGCAGGCTGTATTAATTGTTGAGACAGATGACTCAGACAGAGGAGACAGGCGATGTGTGAAGGAGAGAGGGAGGGAAAGATAAAAAAAAGAGAGAGATGGCAGAGGGAGAGAGCTGACAGAGAGGGCACTCAATACTGTTTGGTCAGCAGTTTGTTTAGAAGGATGTGTTTTTTAGCCAAGTTGTTCAGCTGATAATTGTCAGACATCCAGGTGGAAGCAGATGGTGTGAATCAGCCAGGACGGAAAAATGTCGCAATGTGACACCGGACATGGCACAAACATTAATCTGCTCCTTTTAGTCAAAGTTTAAAAATTAGTTGCTTATTGGTTTAGTCGCTTTCTGCACTCATTTCCTTATCTTCAACAAGATGTCCTCTATTTCCAAAAAGCAATCACATCTACAAAATGTCAACTTACTTGAGCCATTATAACAACTGCCATTCAGGTGTCAAAGACTTAATTACATTTAAAATGAACGGTGCCGAGACAATATGACTTGCATATAAAAAAGAAGCATGTACTGAGGTTAATTACTTTTTTTGATTACAGTCCAGAAGACGTATCACCCTATTAGCCAGTGCAGTTACCTCCTAACCCTGTCTCCGACAGAATTGATTTGAATGGGTCAAATAGATTTTGGAGACAACGTAACTGGCCAACCCAGGGCCTACACTCACCAAGAGGCCCAATCAAGCAACCTATAAAATCACAGCCTACTCTTTTTTACCTTAAATTTAATTTGACAGTATTTGTGATTTAGTTTGATTTAAAACACTCATTATTGCAATCTGTAAATAAATAAAAAGAATAAGAAATTGCTTATTACATTAACAATTTTACCGTTCACTGCTTTTTTTTACTGTTTACGTATTTATTATTTTATCTTGCTTTCTTTTTCACTGATGCCTCTTTTTGAATGGCCGCCTTTGCAAAAGTAATGATGCAATTTCAACGCTGTGGGACTATTAAAGGAATTTTATTTTTTTCAGGGAGGTTAAGCTACTGCAAAAATGGAATAAAAACAAAAAGCTGGTGCACAAGACACTTGAGGCTGAAGAGCTTGTTTTGCAAGTCTTGTCATTTGAGTTATTGGCAGGTTTGTCAGGATGAAACAGAGCGGGATGGACGTGTGGACATTAACTTGTACTGAGTTTGTTGTGTGGAGTGAATAATGTATTATCTTGGAGTTGAACCAGGCCTCTTTGAGAAACAGATCTGGGAAAGAGAAGTTTGTGTGTGCGTTTCTCAGTGTTTGAGAAGAGAGAAACTAGTTTGGTGGATTATTTTACTAAACTGTAACGCTAATCTTGGTTCGAAGTATTAGCCGGCAATATTGCTGATTTTGCAGACTAAAATGTATTTGATGTTGCTGATGTTTGGCACATCATTGTGTGGATAGCTGCCTCACATGGCCTTGGTGTGGTAGTCCTGATGTAGGTGGTTTATGACTAATCTGCTGGTTCTGCAGCAGAACCTGTGATTGGTACACAAATATATTCCCTTTTAACTGGAGAGACTGTGAACAGGATGCACAGGCTGACCGTCATTTTAATGTTATACAGATATCATCGGAGAAAAATACAAGTTAATATTTTTCTCCGATGATATCTGTATGACATTATGATGACGGGGACTGTATATATATGATATTTAATGACTGTTGAGAAGCTACCAAAATAGAGCTGAAAGGAGAGCCACTTATTGAAATTAAATCCAAAATCAGAAGCACAACTCTAAATGAATGCTGCTCTGTTTCTACTGGATCTGTATATATACCTGTCTGCTAACACTTTCACCATTCCTAACAACAAAATGATCAACTTGGTGATAATATGTTAATGTGGTTTTAGAGTTTTTTAGGATGCCCCAACATTTCCAATAAAATCAACTCATTCATGTTTAAAGAAAAACTCCTACTTAAAAGATTACATGAAACATGATACAAGATAACAAGATTACTGACTACGTAATCTTGACCACATGACCACACCATAATAATGCACCATTTATTATATGGAGAAATTTATGGGTGCAGTGAATGTGAGAAATGGTTCTGACAACAGAACTTAAGTCTTTTGACCCACTTCTGCTGACCTTAAAAAGTCTATATCCATGACACAACGTTCCACTTCCGGGATTGCTCAGAAGCTGCCGGAAATTCTGCCGGATCATGCTTTTTTAGACCGGATATCCGTTACCTTCTGCTTTCTTTGTGTTGGAATTGTTAACCCCAGTGGATTTATGAGGACTATGGATAACTGCTCCTCAGATCTCTGCAGGGTAAATCCAGAGAGCTAGCTAGACAATGTGTCCAATCTGTGGATTCTGTCGCACAACTTAAACAACCTTTGAACGCACGCATGTTTCACCAAAACATTTTTCTTCCCGAGGCTGTTTTGCAGCAGCACTGTGGCTCCGTTGGGCGCTTAGTGCCGCCCATGGTTGTGCTTGGTTTAAAGAAATGCCAATAAACCAGAGCATGTTTTTCTCCCATCCCCTCCCAGCTGTGGAGGTAGGTCTGGCAAAACAAGACTAGACCTTAAATGAAATGGTAACCCCCCAAAAAAAGATATTTCATTGCCTGATATTATTTTCTTGTCCTATATTGCTGAGTCCGGAAGCATTCTGACCCTTTCTGACCTATTCTCACTACAGTATGTCACCTTCACTCTCTCACCCTCTCATCCATCCCTGAGTGTTTTCTGTAAAGCCAGAGACCATGCGGTTATGATAGTTTTCAGTATTATTCTTGCCCTCTGTCTCAGTTAGGGTAAAAAGACTTCAAATGGTTGTTTATTATGGTCAATTTGTTGACTTCTTGCCTGTCTCTTCATGCTTCTATCAATCAAGTTGGGTTTAAACAGATAGCTTCAGTTTACTTAATCAGTGGTGTGTGCTGACACAGGAAAAAGAAAATGAGAAGCAATACACATTTTCACACAAAATAAAATAAAAGGCAACATGGTGGTGGTCATGGCATGACTAACTATGACTGTCAACACAATAATTGGTGATCCATCCAATGATTTACTGGAAAAAAAAATATTGAAGCAACATAAGGTAACACTATACAACTTGACGGAAAAAATATATTCATGTCACACAATTTTTTAAATCTCACTCAAAGTGCAAAACTACATACCAAATCTCCAAAACCATAAGCTATTTCTCAGCCTTTCCCTCAGTTTTCAACTGCATGAAACACTTTTTTTCAAAACACTACACACAATTTTCTAAATAAGACAGAAAAATCTAAAAATCTTCCTTTCCTTTTCCAAACACAACCAAACCAAATGTTACCCTTATTTACCAGGGTACACACACACACACACACACTCATCACATGTGCAAACACATTATGCTTAACTGGACACTAACCAATCACTGCTTTAGTATAAGGCCTATACATAGGTCAAAGGTCAGGCAACAGACAGAGAGCAAGGGGAGGAAGAGGGAGAGACAACAGGGGATGGCGGCGAGGAGGAGGAGGAGGAGGATGGAAGAAGAGAAAGAAGGAGAGACATCTCTGATGAGATCAGGGCCACACTTACAGTTTTTTCCAATTTTTTTCCAGTTTTTTTACGGGAACACCACCCAAAGACAATCAATGCCTGGACTCAAGATAATTTTTGCTACGCGTTGAGAACACCATGCCATCCATACCAAGGCTTATAGGATAGCCTCCACAATGAGCTTTCATCGTGCCGCCGCAATCCAAAACTGGTTTGCTGACCACCCAACACTTCTCATGCAATACCTCCCACCATACTCACTATTTCTGAACCCCATAGGAGAGTTCTTTTCGGCATGGCAGTGGAAGGTATACGACCAGCAGCCTTTTGTGCGCATGCCTCTTGTGCAGGCCATGGAAGAGGCACGTGATGAGATGGATGTGGGTGCAATTCAGGGATAGATAAGGCACTCAAGGCGCTTCTTCCCTCGATGTCTGGCAGGGGAAGATATTACCGAGGCGTTGTGGCCAGACCCGGCTGTGCGGCAAGATTTTCTTGCCTCTTTTTTTTTACTGTGATGTATTTTTTCTGAAATTCTCTTTTTCAGTTTACTGTTTTTTGTAAGAATATTTTTGTATTTTTGCCCCATGTAAATATATCTGCTGTGCATATGTTGCATTGACTTGTTTACTGTAGTGAAACATAAAATAATGTCTTAACAGCATGTGTGTGTATCTGCAAATATTTCTGTGCGTGTAAACAATCTGATACATATTTTAGTATTATGGCAAAGCACACTAAAGATGGGGGTTCTTTTTTACTATGCCCAACAGTGTGTAGTTGGTTTGGCAAAACTCTGGTAGTATGAATGAAGTGTGTGCTATTTCATGCAAAAGTTTGATTTTGATAATGCTATGTGTAGTTTTGGTTGCAGTGCTTTGTTTTGCAGGATATGTGAGGTATTTTACAGTTTGGGTTGGTGGTTTTGTGAATTGTGTTACGTATTTTGATAAAACCAGACTAGTTTGCAAAATTTTGTGTTAGCAATAGGAAAAAACTGTATTCATCATGTGATCAAACACGGATTGACCATGAGAAAAGCCCATCTTGAGTAGCTGTACAGTGGCATCCACACTTGAGTAAATGAGTAAATGAGAACAGGCATGCAACTATCTAATGATAATTTCAGCATTATAAATCAATCAGACTTTATTTTGCACAAAGGGCGTAAAATAATCCACTTTAATCAAGAAAAGATGTGATGATTGTCAATGTTTCAAATCTTGGCATAATACTATACTAGCCAAAGTTGATGCCAACATATAGTTTTTTAACCAATAGACACTGTTTTTTGATAACTCATTGAGCAAGTGATGAAATATTTATTTATTTATTCCTCCTTTAAAATCAATGTTAATGTAACTCTAAACTAACTAAAACTTTGGCATAATGTATTGTGATACATATATTAAATTTGTTTTTAGTTTACTTTATTTTGAAAACAAATATTACACATAAATATATATATATATATATATATATATATAT
>NC_045748.1:4876770-4881476 GCF_008692095.1 Etheostoma spectabile | reverse complement strand
TATATATATATATATATATATATATATATATCTTTTAATAATATGCATGTGTTAGAGGTTTACCAGCACTAATAATACTTTTGACCATTAAGATGTCCATACCATTTCAATCAGTGGACTTTTTACTCTTAAATGTTTTAACTATCTTAATAATTTCTTTTTCATCAGTTCCCTTAACAAACATAAATTCATTAATATTTACATTCTTGCTTAGCACATCGTTTACACTGCACACCTTTTTAAGATCCTCAGCTCGACCAACTCCAACAAAAAAATCATTACATTCATTTGCAGCAAAGTTTGTATCCTTGAACTCTGTATTGTTTTTAGTCAAAAAAAGTTATTCTCTTGTTTTGCCTTTTTTTATTCCTGTTAATTTCATTCAATACCTTCCAGGTGTTTTTTAAATTGCTTCGGTTGTCCTTCAGTAGTTTACTGTAATCATTATTATGATATTATCTCCTTCAAAACTCTATTTAAGAAATTTTTCTTTGTACAGGCATTTTATATTATGTTAGTTTCCACGGTTATTCATCAGCTTTCTGTTTTACTTCTTTCTTTACCAGAGGAGAGTTTTTTTTAATAAAATGTCATAACAGGCACAAATGAATCATGGGCTTCAGTCACGTTTTCTATGTACACTTTGCCCCAGTCTTGTTTCAATAAATTCTCTTTGAATGCATTGATGTTATCCTGGGTTCTGTGTCGGGTCATTGTGTATATTTTGCTGTCTTACTTGGTCTTAGTGTAGCTATGTATGCTTGCAAAAACTAGCGTATGATCACTGATGTCATTTTATGTATCATAAGTCCACTTCCAACGTTATAATCAATAACGTTGTTAATTATAATATCAACTAGTGTCACATTATTTCTTGTAATTCTAGTGTGTTGAGTGATTGAGGTACATAGAACTCATGAATGCTGCAGTTGTGTTGTGTTCTTGTGGGTTGAGCAGGTCAATACTCAAATCCCGTTATGGTGTAACACATGCATGCTCAAGTATGTCTGGTAGAGGGAGTACCTCCTGTTTGTGAATACACCGTTTTCAAAGATGACACTTTTCTGACAAACTTGGTAATTTAGACTGTCTTGTAAATAAATTCAAATGGTAAACAGCTATCCAAAGTGAGTCTTAAGGTCGTGTTGTCTTCGCTCCCAGTGATTCCCATGACTCATGCAGTGTGGTCTTTTGTTGTATCAATTATGCCCAAAGTCGCTCAAGGAGAGACTTTGATATATGGCACATTATGTAGTGACTCCCTAGTTGGTACTGTGCAGCTCCTGATGCTGTATGTATGTTTGTGTGTGTGTGTTTTGTGTGTTTTGTGTGTGTGTGTGTGTGTGTATGTGTGTGTGTGTGTGTGTGTGTTTCAAAACCAAAACACAGAGGGAAAGTGTGTGCCACCTAGTTTACCATTTGCAGGCCACACACATACAAAAATGAAATCAGATATTAGGGATAAATATCAGAAGTGAAGGTTTTTATATAAAACAGAGACATATTGGACCAAGTAAAAAAGCTGTGCACACTGGTACAGATGAGTCTGTGTGTGTCCATGAGGGGGAAGTACATGTGAATCTTAACTCAGGAGCAAATGTTTGTTGAGTTACTGTCTGGTACACAGCAGCAATTTGCAACAATGAAAAAAAATGCCGCTGTTGTAGAACTCAGATGTTCAGCAGTTCCATGCTTTTGAGCATGCTGAACATAGTAGTTAATGGAGCTGTTAATAATGTGAAGATAATTTTTAAGTCAAAAAGAAACATTGAGCTGGTCTTAAATATTTCTATTTGGAGATGAAGGTTGTTACACAGAACTCTAATCGTTTAACACAATGTGCATTTTGCAGCGATGGATATGTGTTGGAATGTACATTTTCCATTATGTAACATTTATATTGTCATTTTGACAGAATGTATGGCATATTGAAAGGAATGGGCAGCTACTACTCTCGCATTGCCAGACCTTCCTCCGCAGCCTCGGAAAGGATTTGTTTTGGTGGAACGTGTACAATCAAAAGGTTGTTGTAGTCGTGCCACAGAAAACTCAGATTGGACCAATATCCCCTGCAGAGATCTGAGGAGCAGTTAACATAGTCCTCCTAAATCGACCGGACTTTAAAATGTCAGCCCAAAGAATAGATAAAGTGACGGTGATCCGGCCAAAAATTAAGGAAATCCGGCAGACCTTCTGGCGGCACTGGAGCAATCACCTAAATGAATCGTCTTTGATATAGACTAGACAGCTAAAAATAACGTAATAGAGGTCAATGATGGACACTGGAAGTCAGTAATTATGTCATTTTATTTTGATCTTGTTAATTTTATTTATAAACACGTGTTATGTTTTTCTTTCTCTTCTTCTTGCTTTTTCTTCGTTATGCCAGTTCATATTAATGTAATTGTACTTTGTACATACTGTATGTGTGAAGATATATGTACAATAATTACAGTCTTAAAAAACTGTGACATTGAGTCTATTTCCTTGAAGAAGAGTTATAGTTGAACACATACACAGCAACGACCATGTGTCTGTTATTTTGCAAAATGGCAAAACGCAATCTGAGAGCTGTGAACAGAGGTCAAACTGGAATGAGTTAATTGATAACGAATAGAAACTTTAATAATAATGAGCATAACAATAGCCCAGTCTCAATTAATGCCGTGATCACGCAAATACAATCCACTTCACATAACAGCCAGGGTGAAAAATAGAAAATCAAAAAGCTGATTCAGCAATGTCATAGATAAGTAGTTTATTACCGATCTCTCTTTTGCTCTTTCTCTCCTTCAACAGTACTCTCAGCATAAATCCCCTTTATGCCCTTTTTTTATTTCCAGTGGAACCGATTCACGCCTCAGACAAAAGATTGACAATTGCTCCTTGGGCATTTTCCTCTTTATTTTTACGACAAATCAAAGTAGTGGGAAAGGCTAAACTGAAAGGTAACAATGTGACATTTGGGACTTAATAATAGGGAGCAATGAATTAAAAGATTGTACTGTACATGCACAAGCTCTCAAATTTGTGCTGTAAGACTTAATCTGTTCAACAACACAGGGAAAGAACATTGGCCAAAGCATAAAAAACTAGATTAACAATCAATAAATGAAAAAGTCCTAGAGTTGTGTAAGTATTATGTGTATGTATTTATTTCGTAATTTGCGCTTTGTTTCATCTGTTTTCTACATTGCTTTTCATGCTAGAATTTCTCCTTTCTTTTGTTCCTTTGCTCAATCATTGCTTATTGCCCAAAGGCAAAATCAAAACCACAATGTCTTTCTACTGTAAATTGGATAATCACATACTAACAAGTAATAAGTAATTTCTATTAGCAAACCCATTTTGTAGGATACATAAATTGCAGATTGCTTTTCTGTTATCAAGATAATAAAAAAAACATTAGCAGTTAACATGTTAGACATACAGACATAACGTATAATAGTTCATTCTAATTTCATTTAGTTTTTCCTGTATTTGTGTTGTTCCTATCCCTGAAGAATCCTGAAGCTTTTCCTATATTTTTATGACATACTAATGGATGTCATGAAATATGTACAGTGCAGACCGCATATCTCACAGTTAGCCTTAAGGCCTTTTTTAAGGTGCTATAGTTTTATGACGTCCATTATTTCAGTGCTATTAAAGGTCAAATGGAGCATAAAATCCAAAAATGTTCCTGTGATGTTAAAACTGCACACACGCGTATATTAAGTGACTTCAAATGTCTTTGTTATTGCTTTTCTTTCACGTACAAGTACCTATGTCTTTGTGCTCTCTCTTACATTTGTGACAGCAAACACTGGAAGCTGCAGTATTAATCAAATTAATCACACTAAACAGGAAGTAACTAAAATAAACACTTTGGATGCATATTGCCAACTCAATGCAGCAAATCACATATTGTAACTTTCACAACCTTCAAATCTAGAGAATTCATAGAGCCATAATGTAACACTTTTTGTTGAGAGGGGAAAGGGTGAGTACAGACATCAAGCACTTGTGGCAACAGAAAAGATATTTCTACTAAAGGAATTTCTCCCTGCAAAGGTTTCCCTCACTTTAATAAAAAATGAATTCTGTGTGTGGCTTTGTATGTGAAAAAGTGTACATGTGTGTGTGTGTGTGTGTGTGTGTATGTGTGTGTATATGTGTATTGCTGTGGGGTCATCTGTCTCATGGTTCAATGGGGGGTCCAAAATTCTTAGTCAGATCTAGGGATCATCCCTGGAAAGCTGGAAGGCATGTGTATGTGTGTGTGTGTGTGCGTGTGTGTGTGTGTTTGCGTGTGTGTGTGTTTGTGTGTGTGTTCTGACCCCAGTGAACCAGGGACAAACTAATATGACAGAGAGCGAGGCTGAGAGGCAAATTAAATAAATAGTCAAAGGGAGAAAATTAAAACAGGAAAATACAACAATAAAAAGCAAAGGGGGAAAAAAAACAGCTGATAAATAATAGAATAAGGAGGGGAGGGGAAAAAACACAATTATGATACAACCCTAGTGTGTTACTGGGGCAGGAAAAGAAAGAAGCAGATGAGCACAGAAAGAAGATGACAAATAAGGAGGAAAAAGACACATCCTCTCATTTCCCATGTTGAAAAAATATTTTTGTTTGCATAATGACTTGAGTGCTTCCGGTGTAAATATAGAGTGCATATACTGTGTGTGTGTGTGTGTGCGTGTGTGTGTGTGTGTGTGTGT